>NC_057797.1:141612913-141665270 GCF_018294505.1 Triticum aestivum
ACTTGACAGCTTTCGCGGCCGCGGCCTTCGTGGCCTTCCCCTTCCCGGGCTTCGGAGGCATGGCGGAGGCGGTGGGGGAGATCGACGGCGCTGGTGGTGGCAGCAGCGACGGGGGCGGAGCGCTGCCCTCTTTCAACTCTACAAGCGGAGGAGGGCGGCGGAGATTTCTGAGATTGCAGCAGCGAAGGGCGAAGGTGGGGGAAATGCCCCTGTTTCCCCTGCTTATAAAGAGGGACGGGGCGGACATTTCGGCCTTCCAAATAAACAACCACCCACGATCTCTCCCACGACTCCGCGATTGACGCGTGCCGTTACGGGGGGCGCGGTGGATACGGAGTTAGGTTCGGCATAACCCAGGCTCCGCGCGTGCCCGTGCCCTGTTTTGGGCCTGGCCCAACAGCGCTCGGCACCGTGTGTGGCCCAGGCCCAGGGGCTCCTGTCGGTGTACTAGAGTAGGGGTACCCTAGTATCCCGAACTTGTGCACGGGCAGTTGCAGCGCCGCGCGGCAAGGCTTGCCGGACGA
Source organism: Triticum aestivum (assembly GCF_018294505.1). NCBI lineage: Eukaryota > Viridiplantae > Streptophyta > Magnoliopsida > Poales > Poaceae > Triticum > Triticum aestivum. The sequence continues at coordinate 141,613,438 of NC_057797.1, forward strand.
CCTCCAGAGTCCTCTGTGGGTTCCTTTGGAGCCATTCAAGAACAAAGCATTCAAGATGAAGAGACAAGGTCCCGGCAAGAGGATCTTGCCGGGAAGAGACAAGGCCCCGGCAAGAGGAGCTTGCCGGGAAGGCCAACCACGGCACTTCAAGAAACTTGCCGCGATGCACCGTACGTCCCGGCAAGGTCCGGTGAGCGACAAGCTTCTGGACTCGACAAGACGGCGACCCCGACAAGGTACTCGCCGGGGGCCCGCTGCCACTCTGTACCCGTGCTCCAGCGCACCCACCCGCGTGTCGCCATGAGGCTTCCTCAGGGGCGCGTGGCGAGAGCCTGTGCAGCCAGGGGTACGCGGTGGCAAGCGGAGATGAAGAGAAGGCCATCGTGGCAAACGGTGGCGCTCCTAACGGTCACTTTTTGCACTGTTTAGGCAACTCAGACGGGCATTCAATGACCTTGTCCCCTGCCGTCAGAGTTAGGTAGGCTGCACTGTGTCCACAGTAGCGGTAGCTGCACCTACCGCATCCTTTTCCATTTTTACCCTTCTAGTCTATGTTGCCACCTGTCGGTGACCCCTTGAAAGTATAAAAGGAGGCCCAAGCGCAACGTAGAAGGGGTTCGGCTCATGCGAAACATCAGGAACACTCTCACGCTCGGTCTGGCAGCGTCCATCGCTCCTGAGCAAGAATTCAATACACACAAACAAGCAGCAGTAGGGTTTTACCATCCGTGCGGCCCGAAGATGGGTAAAACTGCTCACGTGTACTGCCTCGATCCGCTCTTTGCGCGGCCTCTTTCCCCCTCCGAACCGAAAGGGGCCCGGTCCCCATAGGTGTTGGTGGATCAGTTTCCCCGACAGATTGAGAGGGGGTTTACCTTCTCAATATTTTTTCAACAAACTTTGTAGTTAAATAAAATATATTCCTTTACAGTAGGGAAAAATTGGCTTTTCGCAAAACCTATTAACCACACAGCCTCCACCAGCCATATATGCATGTAGTGATAGCTTTATTATGTTCATTACTCTCTTGTGTTACATTGCCAGCATATTCCATGTGCTGGCCCATTTTCGGGCTGCAACGTATTATGTTGCAGACTTTTCAGACGACGAGTAAGGTGCCTTAGGTCGTGGTCTTTCACTCAGTGATGCCGTTAGAGTTGATGGACTCACTTTATCTTCCAAGCCTTCCGATGTTATCGTATTAGATGGCCTTAAGTCATATTTATTGTAATAAGTTCTCTTTTGATACATTCGATGTAATAACTAATAAGTGTGTGATTGCAACTCTGTTATAAATCCTCAAGTACTGTGCGTGTCAGCATTACCGATCCAGGGATGACACTGATGCACAGAGATCAGACTATTTGAGGTCTGGTCGCTACAACGATGAAGAGGAACAGGTCTTTTGATATTAAGATTCAAGACCCGCTCTTGTTGTCTCCAAGGTCTTGACTCTCCAACATCACCAAGAAGAAGACCAAAGATGCCATATCTTTCATACCAAGGCAGGCATCAATGGAAGATCCGTCAAGGTCATCATCGATGGAGGGAGTTGTCATAACCTCGCAAGTGAAGAACTTTGCTCCAAGCTCCAATTGCCCAAGACGAAGCACCCACATCCCTACATAGTTCAATGGCTTAGCGACTCTAGCACTCTCCAAGTCGAGCATCAAGTACAAGTCTCCTTCAAAATTGTTGCCTACGAAGACACTTTGGAGTGCGACGTTGTTCCCATGACCGTTTGCCACCTTCTTCTTGGACGCCCATGGCAATTTGATAGAGGTGTCATCCACGACGGCCGAACGAACCACTACATCTTCAAGATGAAAGGAAAGGAGTACGTACTTCGCCCCATGTCTCCAAGCCAAGTGATCGCCGACAAGCAAGCCACCCATCATGGAGAGAATAGTGAGAAAGCGAGCCACCAAAAAGAGAGTGAGCGCCACAAGCCCAAATTGAGCGCCTCCACGATGAGCGAAAAGAACAACTTAGTCCTATTTGCCACCAAAAGTGACATAAGAGGAGTGTGTGAGAACCCATCTAGTGTCCTACACTATGTCCTTTTGTGCAAGGACAACGCACCAAACGCTAACACCTCTCACACTCTACCTTTAGTGTTATCTTCTCTTTTGCAGGAATTTCAAGATGTTTTCCTCGACGAGCTACCTCCGGGACTACCTCCACTATGAGGCATCGAGCACCGCATCGACCATATCCCAGGAGCACCTCTTCCGAACAAAGCTCCATACCGTGTTGATACGTCCATTTTGCAACATGCTTTTATATTGATATTTATTGCATTATGGGCTGTTATTACACATTATGTCACAATACTTATGCCTATTCTCTCTTATTTTACAAGGTTTACATAAGGAGGGAGAATGTCGGCAGCTGGAATTCTGGGCTGGAAAAGGAGCAAATATTAGAGACCTATTCTGCACAGCTCCAAAAGTCCTGAAACTTCACGGAAGCTATTTTCTAAATATATAAAAAAATAGTGAGCGCAAGAAGTTCCAGAGGGGGCCCACACCCTAGCCATGAGGGTGGGGGCGCGTCCTACCCCCCTGGGCGCGCCCCTGCCTAGTCGGCCCCCTGGTGGTCCTCTGATGCCCATCTTCTGCTATATGGAGTCTTTCGTTGAGGAAAAAATCATAAGCAAGCTTTCGGGACGAGACTCCGCCGCCACGAGGCGGAACCTTGGCGGAACCAATCTAGGGCTCTGGCAGAGCTGTTCTGCCGGGGAAACTTCCCTCCGGGAGGGGGAAATCATCACCAACACTCCTCTCATCGGGAGGGGCCAATCTCCATCAACATCTTCACCAGCACCATCTCCTTGCAAACCCTAGTTCATCTCTTGTATCCAATTCTTGTCCCTAAATCTAGGATTGGTACCTGTAGGTTGCTAGTAGTGTTGATTACTCCTTGTAGTTGATGCTAGTTGGTTTACTTGGTGGAAGATCATATGTTCAGATCCTATATGCACATTAATACCCCTCTGATTATGAACATGAATATGCTTTGTGAGTATTTACGTTTGTTCCTGAGGACATGGGAGAAGTCTTGCTATTAGTAGTCATGTGAATTTGGTATTCGTTCGATATTTTGATGAGATGTATGTTGTCTCTCCTCTAGTGGTGTTATGTGAACGTTGACTACATGAAACTTCACCATTATTTGGGCCTAGAGGAAGGCATTGGGAAGAAATAAGTAGATGATGGGTTGCTAGAGTGACAGAAGCTTAAACCCTAGTTTATGCGTTGCTTCGTAAGGGGCTGATTTGGATCCGTATGTTTCATGCTATGGTTAGGTTTACCTTAATACTTTTGTTGTAGTTGTGGATGCTTGCAATAGAGGTTAATCATAAGTGGGATGCTTGTCCAAGTAAGGACAGTACCCAAGCACCGGTCCACCCACATACCAAATTATCAAAGTACCGAACGTGAATCATATGAATGTGATGAAAACTAGCTTGACGATAATCCCCATGTGTCCTCGGGAGCGCTTTTCTCCATATAAGAGTTTGTCCAGGCTTGTCCTTTGCTACAAAAAGGATTGGGCCACCTTGCTGCACTTTATTTACTTTTGTTACTTGTTGCTCATTACAAATAATCTTATCACAAAACTATCTATTACCTATAATTTCAGTGCTTGCAGAGAATACCTTGCTGAAAATCGCTTATCATTTCCTTCTGCTCCTTGTTGGGTTCGACACTCTTACTTATCGAAAGGACTATGATAGATCCCCTATACTTGTGGGTCATCAAGACTCTTTTCTGGTGTCGTTGCCGTGGAGTAAAGCGCCTTTGGTAGGTGGAATTTGGTAAGGAAAAATTTATAAAGTGTGCTGAAATTTACTGTCAATTGTTACTATGGAAAGTAATCCTTTGAGGGGCTTGTTCGGGGTATCTTCACCTCGACCAGTAGAGCAAAGAGTTGCTCCTCAACCTACTGAACCTACTGAAAATGAAAATGTCTACTTTGAAATTCCTTCGGGTATGATAGAAAAACTGCTAGCTAATCCTTTTGCAGGAGATGGAACATTACATCCTGATGAGCACCTAATATATGTGGATGAAGTTTGTGGATTATTTAAGCTTGCAGGTATGCCCGATGATGTTATCAAGAAGAAGGTCTTCCCTTTATCTTTGGAGGGAGATGCATTGACATGGTATAGGCTATGTGATGATTTGGGATCATGGAACTACAAATGATTGAAATTGGAATTTCATCAGAAGTTTTATCCTATGCATATTGTTCATCGTGATCATAATTATATATATAATTGTTAGCCTCGCGAAGGAGAAAGCATCGCTCAAGATTGGGGGAGGATTAAATCAATGTTATATTCATGCCCCAATCATGAGCTCTCAAGAGAAATGATTATCCAAAAAATTTATGCTTGGCTTTCTGATAACAATCGCACCATGCTTAATACTTCTTGTGTTGGCTCTTTTATGATGAAGACTATTATATTCAAATGGGATTTATTGGAAAGAATTAAACACAACTCTGAAGATTGGGATCTCGACGAAGGTAAGGAGTCAGGTATGACACCTAAGTTTGATTGTGTTAAATCTTTTATGGATACCGATGTTTTCCATAAATTTAGCACTAAATATGGACTTGATTCTAAGATAGTAGCTTCTTTATGTGAATCTTTTGCTACTCATGTTGATCTCCCTAAGGAGAAGTGGTTTAAATATCATCCTCCCATAGAAGTAAAAGTATCTGCACCTATTAAAGTTGAAGAAAATACTATCACTTATAATGATCCTATTATTCCTACTGCTTATGTTGAGAAACCACATTTTCCTGTTAGGATAAAAGGTCATGCTAAAGCTTCAACTGTGGTTCGCAAAAGCAATATTAGAACCTATACACCTCCTGATCAAGTTAAAGTTGAACCTAATATTGCTATTGTTAAGGATCTCTTGGCTGATAATATTGATGGGCATGTTATTTATTTCTGTGATGAAACTGCTAGAATTGGTAAACCTTGTGCTAAAGATAAACATAGGTCTATGGTAGGCATGCCTGTTATTTCTGTTAAAATAGGAGATCATTGTTATCATGGCTTGTGTGATATGGGTGCTAGTGCTAGTGCAATACATATTGCCTTATACAAAGAAATTATGCATGATATTGCACCTGCTGAGTTAGAAGATATTGATGTCACAATTAAACTTGCCAATAGAGATACTATTTCACCAATTGGGATTGCTAGAGATGTTGAAGTCTTGTGTGGGAAAACTAAATATCCTGCTAATTTTCTTGTTCTTGGTTCCCCACAAGATAGCTTTTGTCCCATTATATTTGGTAGACCCTTCTTAAACACTGTTAATGCTAGGATAGACTGCAAAAAGGATGTTGTTACTATTGGTTTAGGAGATATGTCTCATGAGTTCAACTTTTCTAAATTTCGTAGACAACACCGTGAAGAGGAATTACCTAGTAAAGATGAAATTATTGGTATTGCTTCTATTGCCGTACCTCCTAGTGATCCTTTAGAACAATATTTGCTAGACCATGAAAATGATATGTTTATGAATTAAAGAAGGGAAACAGATGAGGTGTTCTTTAAACAGGGACCTATTCTGAAACACAACTTGCCTGTTGAAATCTTAGGGGATCCTCCTCCACCCAAGGGTGATCCCGTGTTTGAGCTTAAACCATTGCCTGATACTCTTAAATATGCTTATATTGATGAAAAGAAGATATATCATGTTATTATTAGTGCTAAACTTTTAGAGAAGGAGGAAGAAAAATTATTGAAAATTCTGAAGAAGCACCGTGCTGCTATTGGATATACTCTTGATGATCTTAAGGGCATTAGTCCCACTCTATGTCAACACAAAATAAATTTGGAGAAAGATGCCAAACCGGTTATTGATCACCAACGACGGCTGAATCCTAAGATGAAAGAAGTGGTAAGAAAAGAAATACTAAAGCTCCTTGAGGCAGGTATAATTTATCCCATGTTGATAGTCAATGGGTAAGTCCTGTCCATTGTGTTCCTAAGAAGGGAGGTATTACTGTCGTTCCTAATGATAAAGACGAATTGATTCCGCAAAGAATTATTACAGGTTATAGGGTGGTAATTGATTTCCGCAAATTAAATAAGGCTACTAAAAAAGATCATTACCCCTTACTTTTCATTGATCAAATGCTAGAAAGATTATCCAAACATACACATTTTTGCTTTCTAGATGGTTATTATGGTTTCTCTCAAATACCTGTCTCAGCTGATGATCAATCAAAGACCACTTTTACTTGCCCTTTCAGTACTTTTGCTTATAGACATAGGCCTTTTGGTTTATGTAATGCACCTGCTACCTTTCAAATATGCATGATGGCTATATTTTCCGACTTTTGTGAAAAGATATGTGAGGTATTCATGGATGATTTCTCCATTTATGGATCCTCTTTTGATGATTGCTTAAGCAACCTTGATCGAGTTTTGTAGAGATGTGAAGAAACTAACCTTGTCTTGAATTGGGAGAAGTGCCACTTTATGGTTAATGAAGGTATTGTCTTGGGGCATAAAATTTCTGAAAGGGGCATTGAAGTTGATAAAGCTAAAGTTGATGCTATTGAAAAGATTTCGTGTCCCAAGGACATCAAAGGTATAAGAAGTTTTCTTGCTCATGCCGGCTTTTATAGGAGGTTCATTAAGGACTTCTCAGAAATTTCTCGGCCTCTGACTAATTTATTACAAAAAGGTATACCATTCGTCTTTGATGATGATTGTGTAGAAGCATTTGAAATACTTAAGAAAGCATTAATCTCCGCACCTATCATTCAGCCACCTGATTGGAATTTACCTTTTGAAATTATGTGCGATGCTAGTGATTATGTTGTAGGTGTTGTTCTAGGGCAAAGAGTTGATAAGAAATTAAATGTTATTCAATATGCTAGTAAAACTCTAGACAATGCCCCAGAAATTATGCTACTACTGAAAAAGAATTATTAGCAGTTGTATTTGCTTGTGATAAGTTCAGACCTTATATTGTTGATTCTAAAGTAACTATTCACACTGATCATGATGATATTAAATATGTTATGGAAAATAAAGATGCTAAACCTAGACTTATTAGATGGGTTCTCTTGCTACAAGAATTTGATTTGCATATTATTGATAGAAAGGGAGCCGAGAACCCCATTGTAGATAACTTGTCTAGGTTGGAAAATGTTCTTGATGACCCACTACCTATTGATGATAGCTTTCCTGATGAACAATTAAATGTCATAAATGCTTCTCATACTGCTCCATGGTATGCTGATTATGCTAATTACATTGTTGCTAAATTTATACCACCTAGTTTCACATACCAGCAAAAGAAAAAGTTTTTCTATGATTTAAGACATTACTTTTGGGATGACCCACATCTCTATAAAGAAGGAGTAGATGGTGTTATTAGGCATTGTGTACCTGAGCATGAACTGGAACAGATCCTACGCAAGTGTCACTCCGAAGCTTATGGAGGACACCATGCTGGAGATAGAACTGCACATAAGGTATTGCAATCCGGTTTTTATTGGCCTACTCTCTTCAAGGATGCCCGTAAGTTTGTCTTATCTTGTGATGAATGTCAAAGAATTGGTAATATTAGTAGGCATCAAGAAATGCCTATGAATTATTCACTTGTTATTGAACCATTTGATGTTTGGGGCTTTGATTATATGGGACCGTTTCCTGCCTCTAATGGATATACACATATTTTAGTTGTTGTTGATTATGTTACTAAGTGGGTAGAAGCTATTCCAACTAGTAGTGATGATCATAACACCTCTATTAAGATGCTTAAATAAGTTATTTTTCCGAGGTTTGGAGTCCCTAGATATTTAATGACTCATGGTGGTTCACATTTTATTCATGGTGCTTTCCGTAAAATGCTTGCTAAGTATGATGTTAATCAAAGAATTGCATCTCCTTATCACCCACAGTCTAGTGGTCAAGTAGAATTGAGTAATAGAGAACTCAAATTAATTTTGCAAAAGACTGTTAATAGATCTAGAAAGAATTGGTCCAAGAAACTTGATGATGCATTATGGGCCTATAGAACTGCATATAAAAATCCTATGTGTATGTCTCCGTATAAAATGGTTTATGGAAAAGCATGTCAGTTACCTCTCGAACTAGAACATAAGGCTTATTGGGCTATTAAATAGCTCAATTATGATTTCAAACTTGCCGGTGAGAAAAGGTTATTTGACATTAGCTCACTTGATGAATGGAGAACCCAAGCCTATGAGAATGTCAAATTTTTTAAAGAAAAAGTTAAAAGATGGCATGACAAAAGGATACAAAAGCGTGAGTTTAATGTAGGTGATTATGTATTGCTATACAACTCTCGTTTAAGATTTTTTTTGCAGGAAAACTTCTCTCTAAATGGGAAGGTCCTTACGTTATCGAGGAGGTCTATAGTTCCGGTGCCATAAAAATCAACAACTTCGAAGGCACAAATCCGAAGGTGGTGAATGATACATCTCCAATGTATCTATAATTTTTGATTGTTCCATGCTATTATATTATCAACCTTGGATGTTTTATGTGCATTTATGTGCTATTTTATATGATTTTTGGGACTAACCTATTAACCTAGAGCCCAGTGCCAGTTTCTGTTTTTTCCTTGTTTTAGAGTATCACAGAAAAGGAAAATCAAACGGAGTCCAATTGACCTGAAACTTCACGGAACTTATTTTTGTACCAGAAGAAGCCCACAAAGTATCGGAGATGGACCAGGAGAGTCCCGGGCTGCCCATGAGGGTGGGGGCGCGCCCACCCCCTAGAAGCGCCCACCTGCCTCGTGGACAGCCCGGAGATCCACCGACGTACTTCTTCCTCCTATATATACCCATATACCCTAAAAACTTCATGGAGCACAATAGATCGGGAGTTCCGCCGCCAGAAGCCTCCGTAGCCACCGAAAACCAATCTAGACCCGTTCCGGCACCCTGCCGGAGGGGGGAATCCCTCACCGGTGGCCATCTTCATCATCCCGGTGCTCTCCATGACGAGGAGGGAGTAGTTCGCCCTCGGGGCTGAGGGTATGTACCAGTAGCTATGTGTTTGATCTCTCTCTCTCGTGTTCTTGAGGTGATACGATCTTGATGTATCGCGAGCTTTGCTATTATAGTTGGATCTTATGATATTTCTCCCCCTCTAATCTCTTGAAATGGATTGAGTTTTCCCTTTGAAGTTATCTTATCAAATTGAGTCTTTAAGGATTTGAGAACACTTGATGTATGTCTTGCATGGGATACCCGTGGTGACAATGGGGTATTCTATTGATCCACTTGATGTATGTTTTGGTGATCAACTTGCGGGTTCCTCCCATGAACCTATGCATAGGGGTTGGCACACGTTTTCGTCTTGACTCTTCGATAGAAACTTTGGGGCACTCTTTGAAGTTCTTTGTGTTGGTTTGAATAGATGAATCTGAGATTGTGTGATCCATATCGTATAATCATACCCACGGATACTTGAGGTGACATTGGAGTATATAGGTGACATTAGGGTTTTGGTTGATTTGTGTCTTAAGGTGTTATTCTAGTACGAACTCTATGATAGATTGAACAGAAAGAATAGCTTCATGTTATTTTACTACGGACTCTTGAATAGATCGATCAGAAAGGATAACTTTGAGGTGGTTTCGTATCCTACCATAATCTCTTCGTTTGTTCTCCGCTATTAGTGACTTTGGAGTGACTCTTTGTTGCATGTTGAGGGATAGTTATATGATCCAATTATGTTATTATTGTTGAGAGAACTTGCACTAGTGAAAGTATGAACCCTAGGCCTTGTTTCAACGCATTGCAATACCGTTTGTGCTATCTTTTATCATTAGTTACCTTGTTGTTTTTATATTTTCAGATTAAAAAAACCTTTATCTATCATCCATATACCACTTGTATCACCATCTCTTCGCTGAACTAGTGCACCTATACAATTTACCATTGTATTGGGTGTGTTGGGGACACAAGAGACTCTTTGTTGTTTGGTTGCAGGGTTTGCAAGTCCCGTAGCATGCACGTATGGTAAATGTTATGCAACAAATTTGAAACATGAGGTGTTATTTGATTGTCTTCCTTATGAGTGGCGGTCGGGGACGAGCGATGGTATTTTCCTACCAATCTATCCCCCTAGGAGCATGCGCGTAGTACCGAGGTTTTTGATGACTTGTATATTTTTGCAATAAGTATGTGAGTTCTTTATGACTAATGTTGAGTCCATGGATTATACACACTCTCACCCTTCCATCCTTGCTAGCCTCTTCGGTACCGTGCATTGCCCTTTCTCACATTGAGAGTTGGCGCAAACTTCGCCGGTGCATCCAAACCCCGTGATATGATACGCTCTTTCACACATAAACCTCCTTATATCTTCCTCAAAATAGCCACCATACCTACCTATTATGGCATTTCCATAGCCATTTCGAGATATATTGCCATGCAACTTTCCATCATTCCAATTATCATGACACATTCATCATTGTCATATTGCTTAGCATGATCATGTAGTTGACATAGTATTTGTGGCAAAGCCACCATTCATAATTCTTTCATACATGTCACTCTTGGTCCATTGCATATCCCGGTACACCGCTGGAGGCATTCATATAGAGTCATTCTTTGTTCTAGTATCGAGTTGTAATCATTGAGTTGTAAATAAATAGAAGTGTGATGATCATCATTTTCTAGAGCATTGTCCCAAGTGAGGAATATAAAAAAAAGGGAAAGGCCATAAAAAAGAGAAGGCCCACAAAAAAATGAGAGAAAAAGAGAGAAGGGACAATGTTACTATCCTTTGCCACACTTGTGCTTCAAAGTAGCACCATGATCTTCATAGTAGAGAGTCTCTCATGTTATCACTTTCATATACTAGTGGGAATTTTTCATTATAGAACTTGGCTTGTATATTCCAACAATGGGCCTCCTCAAGTGCCCTAGGTCTTCGTGAGCAAGCAAGTTGGATGCACACCCACTAGTTTCTTTTGTTGAGCTTTCATACATTTATAGCTCTAGTGCATCCGTTGCATGGCAATCCCTACTCCTTGCATTAACATCAATCAGTGGGCATCTCCATAGCCCATTGATTAGCCTCGTTGATGTGAGACTTTCTCCTTTTTTGTCTTCTCCACATAACCCCCTCATTATATTCTATTGCACCTATAGTGCTATGTCCATGGCTCGCGCTCATATATTGCGTGAAAGTTTATAGGTTTGAGATTACTAAAGTATGAAACAATTGATTGGCATGTCATCGGGGTTGTGCATGATGATAGCATTCTTGTGTGACGAAAATGAAACATGACTAAACCATATGATTTTGTAGGGATGAACTTTCTTTGGCCATGTTATTTTGAGAAGACATAATTGCTTAGTTAGTATGCTTGAAGTATTATCATTTTTATGTCAATATGAACTTTTTTCTTGAATCTTTCGGATCTGAATATTCATACCACAATTAAGAAGAATTACATTAAAATTATGCCAAGTAGCACTCCGCATCAAAAATTCTGTTTTTATCATTTACCTACTCGAGGACGAGCAGGAATTAAGCTTGGGGATGCTTGATACGTCTCCAACGTATCTATAATTTTTGATTGCTCCATGGTATATTATCTACTGTTTTGGACATTATTGGGCTTTATTATCCACTTTTATATTATTTTTGGGACTAACCTATTAACCGGAGGCCCAGCCCAAAATTGTTGTTTTTTGCCTGTTTTAGGGTTTCGAAGAAAAGGAATATCAAACGGAGTCCAAACGGAATGAAACCTTCGGGAACGTGATTTTCTCACCGAATAGAACTCAGGAGACTTGGACCCTACTTCAAGCCAATTAACAGGAGGCCACGAGGTAGGGGCGTGCCTGCGCGCCCTCCACCCTCATGGGGCCCCTGTTGCTCCACCGACGTACTTCTTCCTCCTATATATACCCACGTACCCCAAACGATCAGATACGGAGCCAAAACCCTAATTCCACTGCCGTAACTTTCTGTATCCACGAGATCCCATCTTGGGGCCTGTTCCGGAGCTCCGCCGGAGGGGGCATCGATCACGGAGGGCTTCTACATCAACACCATAGCCTCTCCGATGAAGTGTGAGTGGTTTACTTCAGACCTACGGGTCCATAGTTAGTAGCTAGATGGCTTCTTCTCTCTTTTTGGATCTCAATACAATGTTCTCCCCCTCTCTTGTGGAGATCTATTCGATGTAATCTTCTTTTTGTGGTGTGTTTGTTGAGACCGATGAATTGTGGGTTTATGATCAAGTCTATCTATGAATAATATTTGAATCTTCTCTGATTTGATGTATGATTGGTTATCTTTGCAAGTCTCTTCGAATTATCAGTTTGGTTTGGCCTACTAGATTGATCTTTCTTGCAATGGGAGAAGTGCTTAGCTTTGGGTTCAATCTTGTGGTGTCCTTTCCCGGTGACAGTAAGGGCAACAAGGCACGTATTGTATTGTTGCCATCGAGGATAACAAGATGGGGTTTTCTTCATATTGCATGAGTCTATCCCTCTACATCATGTCATCTTGCTTAAGGCGTTACTCTGTTTTTAACTTAATACTCTAGATGCATGATGGATAGCGGTCGATGAGTGGAGTAATAGTAGTAGATGCAGGCAGGAGTCGGTCTACTTGTCTCGGACGTGATGCCTATATACATGATCATACCTAGATATTCTCATAACTATGCTCAATTCTGTCAATTGCTCAACAGTAATTTGTTCGCCCACCGTAGAATACTTATGCTCTCGAGAGAAGCCACTAGTGAAACCTATGGCCCCCGGGTCTATCTTTATCATATCAATCTCCTACTACTTAGTTATTTACTTTGCTTTTATTTTACTTTGCATCTTTATCATAAAAATACCAAAAATATTATCTTATCATATCTATCAGATCTCACTCTCGTAAGTGGCCCTATAGGTATTGACAACCCCTATTTGCGTTGGTTGCGAGGATTTATTTGTTTTGTGCAGGTACAAGGGACTCGCGCATAGCCTCCTACTGGATTGATACCTTGGTTCTCAAAAACTGAGAAACCAATGCAGTGCTAAAAGAGGTAGCACTCTCCGGACTCCGTTTTCTTGCACGTTACGTATTTTGTTCAATAAAAATTCATTATATTATCTCCTGAAGGTTTTGACTCCTATATCACGCAATTATCCTCTGTTTGTGCTTCGAGTTGTTGCTGCTGCAGATTAGAGCAAGATGTCTTCTCAAGAGTCAGTCGGGGAGAGCCGGGTGTCTCATCCGGCATCGAGATCAATGACAAACAGCAATGCTGACCACTTTGGGCCAGCAACGGAGGAAGAGATGGAGGCTGATTTGAAGAGGATAGATGACATGGAGGAGTGATGTCTACTACACAACCTTCTTCTTGTAGACGTTGTTGGGCCTCCAAGTGCAGAGGTTTGTAGGACAGTAGCAAATTTCACTCAAGTGGATGACCTAAGGTTTATCAATCCGTAGGAGGCGTAGGATGAAGATGGTATCTCTCAAGCAACCCTGCAACCAAATAACAAAGAGTTTATTGTGTCCCCAACACACCCAATACAATGGTAAATTGTATAGGTGCACTAGTTCGGCAAAGAGATGGTGATACAAGTGGTATATGGATAGTAGATACAGGTTTTTGTAATCTTAAATTATAAAAACAGCAAGGTAACTAATGGTAAAAGTGAGCATAAACGGTATTGCAATGATAGGAAACAAGGCCGAGGGTTCATACTTTCACTAGTGCAAGTTCTCTCAACAATAATAACATAGTTGGATCACATAACTATCCCTCAACATGCAACAAAGAGTCACTCCAAAGTCACTAATAGCGGAGAACGAACAAAGAGATTATGGTAGGGTATGAAACCACCTCAAAGTTATTCTTTCCAATCAATCCGTTGGGTTATTCCTATAGGTGTCACAAACAGCCCTAGAGTTCGTACTAGAATAACACCTTAAGACACAAATCAACCAAAACCCTAATGTCACCTAGATACTCCAATGTCACCTCAAGTATCCGTGGGTATGATTATACGATATGCATCACACAATCTCAGATTCATCTATTCAACCAACACATAGAACCTCAAAGAGTGCCCCAAAGTTTCTACCGGAGAATCATGACGAAAACGTGTGCCAGCCAACCCCTATGCATAGGTTCATGGGCGGAACCCGCAAGTTGATCACCAAAACATACATCAAGTGAATCACGTGGTATCCCATTGTCACCACAGATACGTACGGCAATACATACATCAAGTGTTCTCAAGTCATTAAAGACTCAATCCAATAAGATAACTTCAAAGGTAAAACTCAATCCATTACAAGAGAGTAGAGGGGGAGAAACATCATAAGATCCAACTATAATAGCAAAGCTTGCGATACATCAAGATTGTACCACCTCAAGAACATGAGAGAGAGAGAGAGAGATCAAACACATAGCTACTGGTACATACCCTCAGCCCCGAGGGAGAACTACTCTCTCCTCGTCATGGAGAGCACCGGGATGATGAAGATGGCCACCGGAGAGGGATTCCCCCTCCGGCAGGGTGCCGGAACGGGTCTAGATTGGCTTTCAGTGGCTACGGAGGCTTCTGGCCGCGGAACTCCCGATCTATTGTGCTCCCCGATCGTTTTAGGGTATATGGAGATATATAGGCAGAAGAAGTACGTCAGGGGAGCCACGAGGGGCCCACGAGGGTCGAGGGCGCGCCCAGGGGGTGGGCGCTCCCCCCTACCTCGTGGCTTCCTCGAGGCTTCCCTTACGTGGACTCCAAGTCTCCCGGGTTGCTTTCCTTCCAAAAATAAGTTCCGTGAAGTTTCAGGTCAATTGGACTCCGTTTGATTTTCCTTTTCTGCGATACTCTAAAACAAGGAAAAACAGAAACTGGCACTGGGCTCTAGGTTAATAGGTTAGTCCCAAAAATCATATAAAATAGCATATAAATGCATATAAAACATCCAAGGTTGATAATATAATAGCATGGAACAATCAAAAATTATAGATACGTTGGAGACGTATCAAGGAGGATCAAGAAGTCACTTCTCGCTTCCGAGCTGGATTCACAATGGGGGAACTACAGAGCTCGGCTATCCCAAAATCGGTTATCCCTTCCAATGTTAGATTTCTTTCTTATGAAAATATGAAGAAGAGTGTCACTTGTTCTCCCGCAGCTATGCAACACCCTTGGGTGCAAGTGATGGGGAACGTACTAATTTCAAAAAAATTCCTACACACACGCAAGATCATGGTGATGCATAGCAACAAGAGGGGAGAGTGTGATCTACGTACC
Organism: Triticum aestivum; assembly: GCF_018294505.1. Classification (NCBI taxonomy): domain Eukaryota; kingdom Viridiplantae; phylum Streptophyta; class Magnoliopsida; order Poales; family Poaceae; genus Triticum; species Triticum aestivum. Next base: position 141,628,744 of record NC_057797.1, read on the forward strand.
CTTGTAGACCGACAGCGGAAGCGTTAGCACAACGCGGTAGATGTAGTCATACGTCTTCACGGCCCGACCGATCAAGCACCGAAACTACGGCACCTCCGAGTTTTAGCACACGTTCAGCTCGATGACGATCCCCGGACTCCGATCCAGCAAAGTGTCGGGGAAGAGTTCCGTCAGCACGATGGCGTGGTGACGATCTTGATGTACTACCGTCGCAGGGCTTCACCTAAGCATCGCTACAATATTATCGAGGACTATGGTGGAAGGGGGCACCGCACACGGCTAAGAATATGATCACGTGGGTCAACTTGTGTCTATGGGGTGCCCCCTGCCTCCGTATATAAAGGATCAAAGGGGGGTGCGGCCGGCCAGGAGGAGGGCGCGCCAGGAGGAGTCCTACTCCCACCGGGAGTAGGATTCCCCCCTTTCCTAGTTGGAATAGGATTCGCGAAGTGGGGAAAGAGGAGAGAGAGAAGGAAGGGGGGCGCCGCCCCCCTCTCCTTGTCCTATTCGGACTAGTGGGGGAAGGGGCGCGCGGCCCAGCCCTGGCCACCTCTCCTCTCTTCCACTAAGGCCCATATATCTCCCGGGGGGTTCCGGTAACCTCCCGGTACTCCAGTAAAATCCCGATTTCACCCGGAACACTTCCGATATCCAAATATAGGCTTCCAATATATCAATCTTTATGTATCGATCATTTCGAGACTCCTCGTCATGTCCGTGATCACATCCGGGACTCCGAACAAACTTCAGTACATCAAAATACATAAACTCATAATATAACTGTCATCAAAACCTTAAGCGTGCGGACCCTACGGGTTCGAGAACAATGTAGACATGACCGAGACATGTCTCCGGTCAATAACCAATAGCGGAACCTGGATGCTCATATTGGCTCCCACATATTCTACGAAGATCTTTATCAGTCAGACCGCATAACAACATACGTTGTTCCCTTTGTCACCGGTATGTTACTTGCCCGAGATTCGATCGTCGGTATCTCAATACCTAGTTCAATCTCGTTACCGGCAAGTCTCTTTACTCGTTTCGTAATACATCATCTTGCAACTAACTCATTAGTTGTAATGCTTGCAAGGCTTATGTGATGTGCATTACCGAGAGGGCCCAGAGATACCTCTCCGACATTCGGAGTGATAAATCCTAATCTCGAAATACGCCAACCCAACATGTACCTTTGGAGACACCTGTAGAGCACCTTTATAATCACCCATTTACGTTGTGAAGTTTGGTAGCACACAAAGTGTTCCTCTGGCAAACGGGAGTTGCATAATCTCATAGTCATAGGAACATGTATAAGTCATGAAGAAAGCAGTAGCAACATACTAAACGATCGGGTGCTAAGATAATGGAATGGGTCATGTCAATCAGATCATTCACCTAATGATGTGATCCCGTTAATCAAATAACAACTCTTTGTCCATGTTTAGGAAACATAACCATCTTTGATTAACGAGCTAGTCAAGTAGAGGCATACTAGTGACACTCTGTTTGTCTATGTATTCACACATGTATTATGTTTCCGGTTAATACAATTCTAGCATGAATAATAAACATTTATCATGATATAAGGAAATAAATAATAACTTCATTATTGCCTCTAGGGCATATTTCCTTCAGTCTCCCACTTGCACTAGAGTCAATAATCTAGATTACACAGTAATGATTCTAACACCCATGGAGTCTTGGTGTTGATCATGTTTTGCTCGTGGAAGAGGCTTAGTCAACGGGTCTGTAACATTCAGATCCGTATGTATCTTGCAAATCTCTATGTCTCCCACCTGGATTAGATCCCGGATGGAATTGAAGCGTCTCTTGATGTGCTTGGTTCTCTTGTGAAATCTGGATTCCTTTGCCAAGGCAATTGCACCAGTATTGTCACAAAAGATTTTCATTGGACCCGATGCACTAGGTATGACACCTAGATCGGATATGAACTCCTTCATCCAGACTCCTTCATTTGCTGCTTCCGAAGCAGCTATGTACTCCGCTTCACATGTAGATCCCGCTACAACGCTTTGTTTGGAACTGCACCAACTGATAGCTCAACCGTTTAATGTAAACACGTATCCGGTTTGCGATTTAGAATCATCCGGATCAGTGTCAAAGCTTGCATCAACGTAACCTTTTATGATGAGCTCTTTGTCACCTCCATATATGAGAAACATATCCTTAGTCCTTTTCAGGTATTTCAGGATGTTCTTGACCGATGTCCAGTGATCCATTCCTGGATCACTTTGGTACCTCCCTGCTAGACTTATAGCAAGGCACACATCAGGTCTGGTACACAGCATTGCATACATGATAGAGCCTATGGCTGAAGCATAGGGAACATCTTTCATTTTCTCTCTATCTTCTACAGTGGTCGGGCATTGAGTCTTACTCAACTTCACACCTTGTAACACAGGCAAGAACCCTTTCTTTGCTTGATCCATCTTGAACTTCTTCAAAATTTTGTCAAGGTATGTGCTTTGTGAAAGTCCAATTAAGCGTCTTGATCTATCTCTATAGATCTTAATGCCTAATATGTAAGCAGCTTCACCGAGGTCTTTCATTGAAAAACTCTTATTCAAGTATCCCTTTATGCTATCCAGAAATTCTATATCATTTCCAATTAGTAATATGTCATCCACATATAATATCAGAAATGCTAGAGAGCTCTCACTCACTTTCTTGTAAATACAGGCTTCTCCAAAAGTCTGTATAAAACCAAATGCTTTGATCACACTATCAAAGCGTTTATTCCAACTCCGAGAGGCTTGCACCAGTCCATAAATGGATCGCTGGAGCTTGCACACTTTGTTAGCTCCCTTCGGATCGACAAAACCTTCTGGTTGCATCATATACAACTCTTCTTCCAGAAATCCATTCAGGAATGCAGTTTTGACATCCATCTTCCAAATTTCATAATCATAAAATGCGGCAATTGCTAACATGATTCGGACAGACTTAAGCATCGCTACGGGTGAGAAGGTCTCGTCGTAGTCAATCCCTTGAACTTGCCGAAAACCTTTTGCGACAAGTCGAGCTTTATAGACAGTAATATTACCGTCAGCGTCAGTCTTCTTCTTGAAGATCCATTTATTCTCAATTGCTTGCCGATCATTGGGCAAGTCAACCAAAGTCCATACTTTGTTCTCATACATGGATCCCATCTCAGATTTCATGGCTTCGAGCCATTTTGCGAAATCTGGGCTCACCATCGCTTCTTCATAGTTCGTAGGCTCATCATGATCTAGTAGCATGACTTCCAGAACAGGATTACCGTACCACTTTGGCGCGGATCTCACTTTGGTTGATCTACGAGGTTCGGTAGTATCTTGTTCTGAAGTTTCATGATCATCATTATTAGCTTCCTCACTAACTGGTGTAGGTGTCATAGAAACAGGTTTTTGTGATGTACTACTTTCCAATAAGGGAGTAGGTACAGTTACCTCGTCAAGTTCTACTTTCCTCCCACTCACTTCTTTCGAGAGAAACTCCTTCTCCAGAAAGTTTCCGAATTTAGAAACAAAAGTCTTGCCTTCGGATCTGTGATAGAAGGTGTATCCAATAGTTTCCTTTGGATATCCTATGAAGACACATTTCTCCGATTTGGGTTCGAGCTTATCAGGTTGAAGCTTTTTCACATAAGCATCGCAGCCCCAAACTTTCAAAAACGACAACTTTGGTTTCTTGCCAAACCACAGTTCATAAGGCGTCGTCTCAACGGATTTTGATGGTGCCCTATTTAACGTGAATGCGGCCGTCTCTAGAGCATATCCCCAAAACGATAGCGGTAAATCAGTAAGAGACATCATAGATCGCACCATATCTAGTAAAGTACGATTACGACGTTCGGACACACCATTACGCTGTGGTGTTCCGGGTGGCGTGAGTTGTGAAACTATTCCACATTGTTTCAAATGTACACCAAACTCGTAACTCAAATATTCACCTCCACGATCAGATCGTAGGAATTTTATTTTCTTGTTACGATGATTTTCAACTTCACTCTGAAATTCTTTGAACTTTTCAAACGTTTCAGACTTATGTTTCATCAAGTAGATATACCCATATCTGCTTAAGTCATCTGTGAAGGTGAGAAAATAACGATATCCGCCATGAGCCTCAATATTCATCGGACCACATACATCTATATGTATGATTTCCAATAAATTTGTTGCTCTCTCCATAGTACCGGAGAACGGTGTTTTTGTCATCTTACCCATAAGGCACGGTTCGCAAGTACCAAGTGATTCATAATCAAGTGGTTCCAAAAGCCCATCAGTATGGAGTTTCTTCATGCGCTTTATACCGATATGACCTAAACGGCAGTGCCACAAATAAGTTGCACTATCATTATCAACTCTGCATCTTTTGGCTTCAACACTATGAATATGTGTGTCACTACTATCAAGATTCAATAAGAATAGACCACTCTTTAAGGGTGCATGACCATAAAAGATATTACTCATATAAATAGAACAACCATTATTCTCAGATTTAAATGAATAACCGTCTCGCATCAAACAAGATCCAGATATAATGTTCATGCTTAACGCTGGCACCAAATGACAATTATTTAGGTCTAATATTAATCCCGAAGGTAGATGTAGAGGTAGCGTGCCGACTGCGATCACATCGACTTTGGAACCGTTTCCCACGCGCATCGTCACCTCGTCCTTAGCCAATCTTCGCTTAATCCATACTCCCTGTTTCGAGTTGCAAATATTAGCAACAGAACCAGTATCAAATACCCAGGTGCTACTGCGAGCATTAGTAAGGTACACATCAATAACATGTATATCACATATACCTTTGTTCACCTTGCCATCCTTCTTATCCGCCAAATACTTGGGGCAGTTCCGCTTCCAGTGACCAGTCTGCTTGCAGTAGAAGCACTCAGTTTCAGGCTTAGGTCCAGGTTTGGGTTTCTTCTCTTGAGTAGCAACTTGCTTGCTGTTCTTTTTGAAGTTCCCCTTCTTCTTCCCTTTGCCCTTTTTCTTGAAACTAGTGGTCTTGTTGACCATCAACACTTGATGCTCCTTCTTGATTTCTACCTCCGCAGCTTTCAGCATTGCGAAGAGCTCGGGAATAGTCTTATTCATCCCTTGCATATTATAGTTGATCACGAAGCTCTTGTAGCTTGGTGGCAGTGATCGGAGAATTCTATCAATGATGCAATCATCTGGAAGATTAACTCCCAATTGAATCAAGTGATTATTATACCCAGACATTTTGAGTATATGCTCACTGACAGGACTGTTCTCCTCCATCTTGCAGCTATAGAACTTATTGGAGACTTCATATCTCTCAATCCGGGCTGAAAGATCGTGGATGTCGCCTAGAGGGGGGTGAATAGGCGTTTTAAAATAATTATGATTTAGGCTTGAACAAATGCGGAATAAACCTAGCAGTTAATTTGTCAAGCAAAAAACCTAAAACAATTAGGCTCACCTATGTGCACCAACAACTTATGCTAATCAAGACAAGCAACTATGTGACAGCAAGATATATGACAAGAAACAACATGGCTATCACAAAGTAAAGTGCATAAATAAAGAGCTCGGGTAAGATATAACCGAGGCACGCGGAGACGACGATGTATCCCAAAGTTCACACCCTTGCGGATGCTAATCTCCGTTTGGAGCGGCGTGGAGGCACAATGCTCCCCAAGAAGCCACTAGGGCCACCGTAATCTCCTCACGCCCTCGCACAATGCAAGATGCCGTGATTCCACTAAGGGACCCTTGAGGGCGGTCACCGAACCCATACAAATGGCAACCCTTGGGGGCGGTCACCGAACCCGTACACTTTGGCAACCCTTGGGGGCGGTCACCGGTACCCGTCAAATTGCTCGGGGCGATCTCCACAACCTAATTGGAGACCCCGACGCTTGCCCGGAGCTTTACACCACAATGATTGAGCTCCGAACAACACCAACCGTCTAGGGCGCCAAGGCACCCAAGAGGAACAAGCTCTAGGGTGCCCAAACACCCAAGAGTAATAAGCTTCTCAAACTTCACTTCCACGTATCACCGTGGAGAACTCAAACCGATGCACCAAATGCAATGGCAAGGGCACACGGAGTGCCCAAGTCCTTCTCTCTCAAATCCCACCAGAGCAACTAATGCTAGGGAGGAAAATGAGAGGAAGAACAAGAAGGAGAACACCAAGAACTCCAAGATCTAGATCCAAGGGGTTCCCCTCACATAGAGGAGAAAGTGATTGGTGGAAATGTGGATCTAGATCTCCTCTCTCTTTTCCCTCAAAAACTAGCAAGAATCCATGGAGGGAGTGAGAGTTAGCAAGCTCAAAGAAGGTCAACAATGGGGGCAAAAACAAGCTCAAGAGATAGGGAACCATTGGGGAAGAAGACCCCCTTAAATAGGTCCCCACGAATCTGCCCGTTATGTACAGAACAACATAGGAGCGGTACAACCTCTATGAGCACCGGTACAACCAGTAACAGGCAATAAGCGGTACAACCGGCCCACAACCGCCCAACAACCGCACCACAACAGAGACCAGTCCGGTGGTAGAGCGGTACATGACCGGTACAACCTCCGGACCAATTCTGGAGCGGTACAACCTACCGCTCCAAACACCAGTTGTACCGGTCAAGCGGTACAACCTCTCTATGTGGCGGTACAACCTCTCTGTGTAAAACAGGCAATATCAAAACAGCCACAACTTTCACATACGAGCTCCGAATTCAACGAAACCAAGTTTGTTGGAAAGCTAACAACAAGGGCTAACACAATCTTGAGAGAAATATCAATAAGAAGCAAGTGAGAAAAGGACCATAATAAAATGGTGAGAACCCTTCCTCGAAAAAGACCGGTAAAACCTCCAACACCGAAAACATCATAGAAGATGCATGCGAACTCCGTTTTCGATGAACTCAAGCTTGTCATCAAGATGACCATAAGCTCTAAGACTCACAAATGGAACCAAACAAGAACCAAGAAAGATGATGCAAGGATGCAATGGTTTGAGCTCTTGACTAATGATACAATCAAGCTACTTCCTAGAGAGCCCCCCTTGATAGTACGGCAATCGATCCTACAACCCGGTCTCCCAACTACCACTATGAGACTGGTAAAATAGAAAACCTATCAAGGGCAAACCTTTGCCTTGCACATAGTCCACTTGAGCTAGATGATGACGATCTTGACTTCCTCAAGTTGGACCACATTTCTTGATTGTGTTGGCTCGATGAAGACTAGTTGATTGCTTCCCCATACTCCACTATGGGTGAGCCACTCTTTGGCACATCTTCACAATTACATTGACACCACAATGGACAACAAGCTTCAAGCTTGATTGCTCCCCCATACTCCATTATGGGTGAGCCTCTCTTCGAGTTGCTCCACTTGAACTTGCACACTGCAAACATGATGACGATCACCACTTGATGTCATCCTCCATGGGTTGTATGAGATCATCCTCTTGACGCAAGACCATGGAAACATACCTAACCCCACAAAGAACTCTCACGTAGACCATCGGTTAGTACACAAAGCGTAATGGACAATGCTTGCCATACCATGGGATCACTTGATCCCTCTCGGTACTTCTTCTACGCTTTGTGAGTTGATCAACTTGATTCACTCTTGACTTAGTCTTGATCAACATTGAATCTTTCCAACTCTCTTCATTTGGATGATGTCTTGAAGGTAAACATGAATGATCACACAATCTTCTTCTTCAAGACATGCTTGCAATAAGCTCAACTCACACATGACCAATCTTTGGATAATTCCTTGAAAAGCACTTTGGCCATCTCAACTCACACATGACCAATCTTTGGATAATTCCTTGAAAAGCACTTTGGCCATCTCATAAACTCCTTGAAACCAACACATGGACTTCAACAAATCCTTCAAATATAACTCAAGGCAACCGTTAGTCCATAGAGATTGTCATCAATTACCAAAACCACACATGGGGGCACCTCATGTCCTTTCACGGGCATTTGCTTGAAATATTAACTTCAACTCCTGGAACATCTCATATGGTCCATGGCGTTCAAAACGTCGTTGAAGTCCCGATTCTAAGCCGTAAAGCATGGCACACTGAACTATCGAGTAGTCATCAGCTTTGCTCTGCCAGACGTTCATAACATCTGGTGTTGCTCCAGCAGCAGGCCTGGCACCCAGCGGTGCTTCCAGGACGTAATTCTTCTGTGCAGCAATGAGGATAATCCTCAAGTTACGGACCCAGTCCGTGTAATTGCTACCATCATCTTTCAACTTTGCTTTCTCAAGGAACGCATTAAAATTCAACGGAACAACAACACGAGCCATCTATCTACAATCAAGCATAAACAAGCAAGATACTATCAGGTACTAAGTTTCATGATAAATTTAGGTTCAATTAATTTACTTAAAGAACTCCCACTTAGAAAGACATCTCTCTAATCCTCTAAGTGATTACGTGATCCAAATCAACTAAACCATGTCCGATCATCACGTGAGATGGAGTAGTTTCATTGGTGAACATCACTATGTTGATCATATCTACTATATGATTCATGCTCGACCTTTCGGTCTCCGTGTTCCGAGGCCATATCTGTATATGCTTGGCTTGTCAAGTATAACCTGAGTATTCAGCGTGTGCAACTGTTTTGCACCCGTTGTATTTGAACGTAGAGCCTATCACACCCGATCATCACGTGGTGTCACAGCACGAAGAACTTTCGCGACAGTGCATACTCAGGGAGAACACTTCTTGATAATTAGTGAGAGATCATCTTATAATGCTACCGTCAATCAAAGCAAGATAAGATGCATAAAATATAAACATCACATGCAATCAATATAAGTGATATGATATGGCCATCATCATCTTGTGCTTGTGATCTCCATCTTCGAAGCACCGTCATGATCACCATCGTCACCAGCGCGACACCTTGATCTCCATCGTAGCATCGTTGTCGTCTCGCCAATCTTATGCTTCCACGACTATCGCTACCGCTTAGTGATAAAGTAAAGCATTACAGCGTGATTGCATTGCATACAATAAAGCGACAACCATATGGCTCCTGCCAGTTGCCGATAACTTGGTTACAAAACATGATCATCTCATACAATAAAATTTAGCATCATGTCTTGACCATATCACATCACAACATGCCCTGCAAAAACAAGTTAGACGTCCTCTACTTTGTTGTTGCAAGTTTTACGTGGCTGCTACGGGCTTAAGCAAGAACCAATCTTACCTACGCATCAAAACCACAACGATAGTTTGTCAAGTTGGTGCTGTTTTAACCTTCGCAAGGACCGGGCATAGCCACACTCAGTTCAACTAAAGTTGGAGAAACTGTCACCCGCAAGCCACCTATGTGCAAAGCACGTCGGGAGAACCGGTCTCGTGTTAGCGTACGCGTAATGTCGGTCCGGGCCGCTTCGTCCAACAATACCGCCGAACCAAAGTATGGCATGCTGGTAAGCAGTATGACTTATATCGCCCACAACTCACTTGTGTTCTACTCCTGCATATAACATCAACATATAAAACCTAGGCTCTAATGCCACTGATGGGGAACGTAGTAATTTCAAAATTTTCCTACGCACACGCAAGATCATGGTGACGCATAGCAACGAGAGGGGAGAGTGTGATCTACGTACCCTTGTAGACCGACAGCGGAAGCGTTAGCACAACGCGGTTGATGTAGTCGTACGTCTTCACGGCCCGACCGATCAAGCACCGAAACTACGGCACCTCCGAGTTTTAGCACACGTTCAGCTCGATGACGATCCCCGGACTCCGATCCAGCAAAGTGTTGGGGAAGAGTTCCGTCGGCACGACGGCGTGGTGACGATCTTGATGTACTACCGTCGTAGGGCTTCGCCTAAGCACCGCTACAATATTATCGAGGACTATGATGGAAGGGGGCACCGCACATGGCTAAGAATATGATCACGTGGATCAACTTGTGTCTATCGGGTGCCCCCTGCCTCCATATATAAAGGATCAAAGGGGGGGTGCAGCCGGCCAGGAGGAGGGCACGCCAGGAGGAGTCCTACTCCCACCGGGAGTAGCATTCCCCCCCTTTCCTAGTTGGAATAGGATTCGCGAAGTGGGGAAAGAGGAGAGAGAGAAGGAAGGGGGGGCGCCGCCCCCCTCTCCTTGTCCTATTCGGACTAGGGGGGAGGGGCGCGCGGCCCAGCCCTGTCCACCTCTCCTCTCTTCCACTAAGGCCCACTAAGGCCCATATATCTCCCGGGGGGTGCCGGTAACCTCCCGGTACTCCGGTAAAATCCCGATTTCACCCGGAACACTTCCGATATCCAAATATAGGCTTCCAATATATCAATATTTATGTCTCGACCATTTCAAGACTCCTCGTCATGTCCGTGATCACATCCGGGACTCCGAACAAACTTCGGTACATCAAAATGCATAAACTCATAATATAACTGTCATCAAAACCTTAAGCGTGCGGACCCTACTGGTTCGAGAACAATGTAGACATGACCGAGACACGTCTCCGGTCAATAACCAATAGCGGAACCTGGATGCTCATATTGGCTCCCACATATTCTACAAAGATCTTTATCGGTCAGACCGCATAACAACATACGTTGTTCCCTTTGTCATCGGTATGTTACTTGCCCGAGATTCGATCGTCGGTATCTCAATACCTAGTTCAATCTCGTTACCGGCAAGTCTCTTTACTCGTTTCGTAATACATCATCTTGCAACTAACTCATTAGTTGTAATGCTTGCAAGGCTTATGTGATGTGCATTACCGAGAGGGCCCAGAGATACCTCTCCGACATTCGGAGTGACAAATCCTAATCTCGAAATACGCCAACCCAACATGTACCTTTGTAGACACCTGTAGAGCACCTTTATAATCACCCATTTACATTGTGACGTTTGGTAGCACACAAAGTGTTCCTTTGGCAAACGGGAGTTGCATAATCTCATAGTCATAGGAATATGTATAAGTCATGAAGAAAGCAATAGCAACATACTAAACGATCGGGTGCTAAGCTAATGGAATGGATCATGTCAATCAGATCATTCACCTAATGATGTGATCCCGTTAATCAAATAACAACTCGTTGTCCATGGTTAGGAAACATAACCATCTTTGATTAACGAGCTAGTCAAGTAGAGGCATACTAGTGACACTCTGTTTGTCTATGTATTCACACATGTATTATGTTTCCGGTTAATACAATTCTAGCATGAATAATAAACATTTATCATGATATAAGGAAATAAATAATAACTTTATTATTGCCTCTAGGGCATATTTCCTTCAGCAAGGAGCTTTGGCCATTACAGGAAAGCTTCGAAAGGAAATAATGGACCTCAAGCAGCAAGTCAATAAGCTCAAGGAGGAGAATCGTATCCTGAGGGGCATCATCGCCAAGAATAGCACATCACCACCTCTGAAGAAAGAGATATAATCACATGGGTATGGGCACTCCCCTTGGCAACTGCCAAGCTTGGGGGAGGTGCCCCGGTATCGTATCACCATCATACTCCTATCTTTACCGTTTTTCTTAGTTCGATCCTTTTAGTAATATCTTGATCTAGTAGAATAAAGTTTTTGGTATGATCTAGTTTTGAGTTTTGCTTTATGATCCCTCTATGTAATCGAGTCCGTGAGCTATATAATAAAAATTAGTGTTGAGTCAAGGGCTTGATTATTTTGCTATGATCTTGAGGGAATAAAATAAAAAGAGAAAGAAATAAAAAGAAGCAAAGAGATCATATGGATCTTATGAAGAGTAATGATCTCACATATAAAGAGTATGATGAATAAAAGTTGTTGAGAGTTGACAAACATAGCTTTGGTCATCGTTGCAATTAATAGGAAGTAATAAAGAAAGAGAGGTCTTCACATATAAATGCACTATCTTAGACATCTTTTATGATTGTGAGCACTCATTAAATGACATGCTAAAGAGTTGACGTTGGACAAGGAAGACAGCATAATGGGTTATGTTTTCTTACATCTGAGATAAATTATATTTTAATGGATCATCCAACATGATTGAGCTTGCCTTTCCCCTCATGCTAGCCAAATTCTTTGCACCAAGTAGAGATACTACTTGTGCTTCCAAATATCCCTAAACCCAGTTTTGCCATGAGAGTCCACTATATCTACCTATGGATTGAGTAAGATCCTTCAAGTAAGTTGTCATCGGTGCAAGCAATAAAAATTGCTCTCTAGATATTTATGACTTATTAGTGTGGGATAAAATAAGCTTTATACGATCTTGTGATATGGAAGAAATAAAAGCGACGGACTGCATAATAAAGGTCCATATCACAAGTGGCAATATAAAGTGACGTTCTTTCGCATTAAGATTTTGTGCATCCAACCATAAAAGCGCATGACAACCTCTACTTCCCTCTGCAAAGGGCCTATCTTTTACTTTTATATCCCACCTTACATAAGAGTCATGGTGATCTTCACCTTTCCTTTTTACATTTTATCTTTTGGCAAGCACAATATGTTGGAAGGATCCTGGTATATATGGCTAATTGGATGTGAGTTTTCATGAACTATTATTGTTGACATTACCCTTGAGGTAAAATGTTGGGAGGCAAAACTATAAGCCCCTATATTTCTCTGTGTCCGATTAAAACTCCATACCCATAAGTATTGCGTGAGTGTTAGCAATTGTGAAAGACTATATGATGGTTGAGTATGTGGACTTGCTGAAAAGCTCTTATATTGACTATTTCCTATGTTATGATAAATTGCAATTGTCTCAATGACTGAGATTAGAGTTTGTTGGTTCTCAATGAAGTTTATGATTCATACTTGAAATTGTGATTGAATTGTTACTTTAGCATAAGAGATCATAAAACAACAATTATATAAGTTGTTGTTCTAAGAATGATCATGATGCCCTCATGTCCGCATTTTATTTTTATCGGCACCTCTATCTCTAAACATGTGGACATATTTTTCGATTTCGGCTTTCGCTTGAGGACAAGCGAGGTCTAAGCTTGGGGGAGTTGATACTTCCATTTTGCATCATGCTTTTATATCGATATTTATTGCATTATAGGCTATTATTACACATTATGTCACAATACTTATGCCTATTCTCTCTTATTTTACAAGGTTTACATAAGGAGGGAGAATGCCGGTAGCTGGAATTCTGGGCTAGAAAAGGATCAAATATTATAGACCTATTCTGCACAGCTCCAAAAGTCCTGAAACTTCACGGAAGCTATTTTCAAAATATATAAAAAATAGTGAGCGAAGAAGTTCCAGAGGGGGCCCACACCCTGCCCACGAGGGCGGGGGCGCGCCCCCTACCTCATGGGCCCCCTGGTGGCCCTCCGACGCCCATCTTCTGCTATATGGAGTCTTTCGTTGAGGAAAAAAAATCATAAGCAAGCTTTCGGGACAAGACTCCGCTGCCACAAGGCGGAACCTTGGCGGAACCAATCTAGGGCTCTGGTGGAGCTGTTCTGCCAGGGAAGCTTCACTCCGGAAGGGGGAAATCATCACCATTGTCATCACCAACGCTCCACTCATCGGGAGGGGGGCAATCTCCATCAACATCTTCACCAGCACCATCTCCTCTCAAACCCTAGTTAATCTCTTGTATCCAATTCTTGTCTCTAAGTCTGGGATTGGTACCTGTAGGTTGCTAGTAGTGTTGATTACTCCTTGTAGTTGATGCTAGTTGGTTTACTTGGTGGAAGATCATATGTTCAGATCCTATATGCACATTAATACCCCTCTGATTATGAACATGAATATGCTTTGTGAGTAGTTACGTTTGTTCCTGAGGACATGGGAGAAGTCTTGCTATTAGTAGTCATGTGAATTTGGTATTCGTTCGATATTTTGATGAGATGTATGTTGTCTCTCCTCTAGTGGTGTTATGTGAACGTCGACTACATGAAACTTCACCATTATTTGGGCCTAGAGGAAGGCATTGGGAAGAAATAAGTAGATGATGGGTTGCTAGAGTGACAGAAGCTTAAACCCTAGTTTATGCGTTGCTTCGTAAGGGGCTGATTTGGATCCATATGTTTCATGCTATGGTTAGGTTTACCTTAATACATTTGTTGTAGTTGCGGATGCTTGCAATAGAGGTTAATCATAAGTGGGATGCTTGTCCAAGTAAGGACAGTACCCAAGCACCGGTCCACCCACGTACCAAATTATCAAAGTACCGAACGCGAATCATATGAATGTGATGAAAACTAGCTTGACGATAATCCCCATGTGTCCCCGGGAGCGCTTTTCTCTATATAAGAGTTTGTCCAGGCTTGTCCTTTGCTACAAAAAGGATTGGGACACCTTGCTACACTTTATTTACTTTTGTTACTTGTTGCTCGTTACAAATTATCTTATCACAAAACTATCTATTACCTATAATTTCAGTGCTTGCAGAGAATACCTTGCTAAAAACTGCTTATCATTTCCTTCTGCTCCTCGTTGGGTTCGACACTCTTACTTATCGAAAGGACTATGATAGATCCCCTATACTTGTGGGTCATCACGTGTCAATCCCGAAGAAATCAAAGAAATACAAAGGCAAGTAAAGCATCTCATAGACCATGGACATGTGCGTGAAAGTTTGAGCCCTCGTGCCGTCTCGGTCATTCTTGTGCCAAAATGAGATGGTAGCTTTCGCATGTGCTCTGATTGTAGACCTATCAATGCTATCACCATTCTCTATAGGTATCCCATTCCATGCCTTGATGATATGCTTGATGAACTTAGTGGTGCCACTATATTTTCCAAAATTGATCTTAAGAGTGGTTACTATCAAATCCGCATACAAGAGGGTGATGAATGGAAAACCGCTTTGAAAACCAAGTTTGGGTTGTATGAGTGGTTAGTCATGCCTATGGGTCTATCAGAAGCACCGGGTACTTTTATGCGCCTTATGAATCATGTCGTTCGCCCTTACATTGGTGTGTTTGTTGTGGTCTATTTCGATGATATCCTTGTTTATACAAAATCTCTTCAAGATCATGTCACCCGTGTTCGAACCATTTTGCAAACTCTTCGAAACGAGCATCTCTTTGCTAACATGGAAAAGTGCCTCTTCGGCGTGGATAAACTCGTTTTCTTGGGTTTTGTTGTTTCCTCTAAGGGTGTTCACGTTGGTGATTCCAAGATCAATGCTATTAAGACTTGGCCCCAACCAACCAACTTTCAACAAGTGTGAAGTTTCCTTGGCCTTGCGAGTTTCTATTGTCGCTTTGTGAAAGATTTTAGCACCATTGCTTCGCCTTTGCATGCTTTGAGCAAGAAAAATGCGCCTTTTGTTTGGGGACCATCCCAAAATACCGCTTTCAATGAACTTAAGAATTTGCTTACTCATGCTCCCGTGCTTGCTTTACCCAACTTTGACAAGCCTTTTGAGATTCATTGCGATGCTAGTGGTAATGGCATAGGAGGTGTGCTAACGCAAGAGAAGTGCCCCATAGCTTACTTTAGTGAGAAACTCTCCCGCGCGCAACTAAATTACCCCATCTATGACAAAGAGCTCTATGCTTTAGTGCGCGTTTTGCATAAATGGGAACACTATCTTCGCCCTCATGAATTTATCATTCATACTGATCATGAAACGCTTAAGTATCTTAAGGGCCAAACCAAGTTAAACAAGCGTCATGCTAAATGGAGTGAATTTATTGAGTCTTTTCCTTATGTCATCAAGTACATTAAAGGTAAGTAAAACGTTGTGGCGGACGCTCTTTCCCGCATATGCATGCTTGTTACTCAACTTGAATTGGATGTCATTGGCTTTGAGCATATCAAAGACTTGTATGAGCATGATCCTACTTTTGCTACTCCTTATGCCAAATGTTTGACGCATACATCTTGGGAACGCTATTACATCAAAGATGGATATCTTATGAGAGATAACAAGCTTTGCATCCCCGAGTCTTCTCTTCGTTCGTTGCTTTTGCAGGAATCTCATGGAGGAGGCTTAATGGGACATTTTGGACGTGACAAGACTTTCGCCACGCTCTCCAAGAACTACTATTGGCCCAAGATGTTTCGCGACCTCAACCGCTTCACCAACCGATGCTCTACATGTCGCAAAGCTAAGTCTAAAGCTCAATCCCATGGCCTTTACATGCCTCTCCCAATTCCATATCAACCGTGGGAAGACATTAGCATGGATTTTGTACTAGGATTGCCTAGGACTAGAAAAAGAAAGGATTCGGTATTTGTCGTTGTGGACCGATTCTCTAAGATGGCACATTTCATACCTTGCAACAAGATAGACGGTGCTTCACATGTTGCCAATCTCTTTTGTAGGGAAATATTGCGTCTACATGGAGTGCCAAAGACGACCGTCTTGGACCGCGACGTCAAGTTCCTAAGCTATTTTTGGAAGACCCTATGCGCCAAGCTCTGAATCAAGCTACTCTTCTCCACGACGTATCATCCACAAACCGACGGCCAAACGGAGGTGACCAACCGCACACTCTCCGGTCTACTTCGCGTACTCATCAAGAAGAACATCAAGGAGTGGGAGGAGTGTTTACCTATCATCGAGTTCGCCTACAATCGAGCAAAACACTCAACAACCGGCAAATCCCCCTTCGAGGTCGTCTATGAATTCAACCCATTGTCACCATTGGACATTCTTACTCTACCACTCCAAGAGCGCATCAATTTGGACGCAAGTGCACGTGTGAATCATCTCAAGAAGGTGCATGAAGATACAGGACATACCATCGAGCGCCAAGTACAATGACTTGCTACTGAGCTCAACATAAACAAGCACCCTATGGTATTCAGGATTGGAGATCTTGTGTGGCTACACCTTCGCAAGGACCGCTTTCCTCAAGAACGCAAGTACAAACTTCGACCATGAGCGGATGGACCCTTCAATTGCTTGCACCCTACAACAACAACGCATACAAGATCGACATTCCACGCGATAAGTACTCCGTGAGCGACATCTTCAACGTCAAAGATCTCTCTCTACCATGGTGATGAAGATTTTCATCCGAGGACAGATCTTCCCCCAAGGGAGGGGAGATGATGCGGAGCATCCCAAGGTCATCCACATGGGCCCACCTACATCTCCTACGACACCACTTGGACCAATGACAAGAGCCCGAGCGAAGGCTATCGAAGATAAGGTGAACTCACTCCTCTCTGAACTACCACTTTCCGTGCATGAGAATTGGCTACTACCTCAAGCGGAAACCGTATGTATGATCAGGTGCTTGGAGGAAGGCCACAGACCAACTACATTCAATAGACAAGACGGTAAGGACGCCAAGTCCACGGGACAAGAACAAGAACTACTCGAAGTTCCCAGGCTCCGGACGACCGACGAACCCCGGACGTCGGACTACCTCCACGCTCCGGACGTCCGGCCCTCTCCGGACGACCGACACTTCCACACCCGAGCCAAAACTACGGACTTCCGAAGCGCTATGGCCGACCGACGACCTCCAGGCTCCGGACGTCCGACCCTGACCGGACGTCCGACCGAAGCCCACCCGAGCCGAATCTACGGACGTCCGACAAGCACCGGATGTCCGGACCCTCGCGAGCCTCCGGACGACCGGTGACTCCCGGACGTTCGATGCCTGTGTGCTGTTATGTGTTGGGCCGCCACCCATGTACCCCCACTTCGTCCCTTTTGCACTAAGACTACAAATAGACCTCCTATTCATCCTAGCTAGGGTTAGCAAAGGTTTAGTTCATATTTCGTGTGAGAGATTTGCTCATCCACTTGGTTACCTTCTCCTCGGATATAGTGCCTCCTCGGAGAAGATCCCCGAAGCGGATTCAAGACCCCTTTACGGGAGGAACCTCAAGGCCTCCTCACGGAGAAGACCGGCTACCTTTGTATCGTCCTTAGTTGTGAGTGGATTGTGTGTTCCCCTATGTACTCGAGGGTCTAGCACATGTGTGACTATTTCTTGTTGGTTTAGTGTTTCTCTCGTGTTTCCCCCGTGTTTTCCCTCGTTTCCCTCCCCGTGTTCTTCGTGTTCTTCGCGGGATCCGCTCCTTTTGTGAAAGATCGGCCGATTAGGGTTCCACCCTACATCAAGTAATTTCATAGATTTGTGGTCCAAAGCATTGTACTTGCAATAATATTCTTTAAGTTTGAATAAAGTTACATGTTATTCTCAATGCACACAAAAACCATCAAATAGAATGTTTTCATCATACATTTTAAAAACTGTGAGAAACAACAATATAAAACCAATCGATTCTGGTTAGATAATTTTTTTCTTAAACATAAGGCTATTATACATTAAAATAAGTCGGTGTGGACTTTCTGGGACATGGGTCTAGGCACACCTAATTAAGCAAAAAAACATGATTTTTTTACAAACATAGTCTAGCATAATACTCATGTTTAAAGTTTCGGGACAAAATGTGATATGTCGTATTCTAAGCGAAAAAGTGCAGCTACAAAACCTGTGAATAGTAGCGTTTATATAGTATTGATTATGTTGTATTTTGCTCGGAATACGGCGTAAATCATTTTGTCCGAAACTTTTACCATGAGTATTATGCTAGACCATGTATGCTTTTTTTTAAAAAAACATTTTTTTTTCTTTTTCAATTTGGGTGTGCCTGGACCTAGGTTTCGCAGTGTATTTTCGAAAATAAGCCTCCTAAGAAGTGTGACATGCTATGGTTGCCACATAAACAAGGGAAAATGCACTTGGGACATGTGTGCACATGTACTCAAATTGCAATTTTTTTAAAAAAAATTAGTAAAAAATATTAAAAATATATTCTTGAAACAAGTACTGTCTAGTGTATTACTCACATGTAAAGTTTTTGCGAAAAAATGAGTTTCATGATATTCTGGACGAACGAAAACAAAACCGATAATATATCAAGCTTACTTTTTTAAACATCGGTACAGACGCAAGCGCTCATACATATGCGCATACACTCACATCTATGAACGCACAGACGTAAACCCTACCCCTATGAGCACCTAGGTGCCTCGTCGTCGACGGGACATCTCCTCCCACTGAAAGCGCATCGCCGAAAATCCTGAAATAAATCCAAGAACAATGCGAGCATCAGGACTTGAACCCTGATGGGCTGGGGATACCATTGTCCGTCTAACCATCCAACCACATGTTGGTTCCCTATATCAAGCTTACTATTCACACAATTTGTACTTATGGTTTTTTTTTCAACAATACCACAAAAGTATTGTCCTAAAACTTTACACGTGAGTAATATACAATGCTTGTTTCAAGAAAGTTTCATGTTTTATTTTATTTGGGGTGTGGCTAGGTCTCGACTGAGCAAGTCTCAGTCAAGTGACATGATATATAAGAAGAAAAAACTAAAAAAAAATGCACAGATCTCCATGCAAGATAAAACGAATATAGCATCTACGGAGATATAACCAAGTCTCAATGGAGTGAGACTTGGCAAAACTGTTTTATTTACTACCAGTATTTTTTTAAAGAAAATTGCCTAACCGGGTACACCTAGACCCGGGTTACAAAAGTCCGCACCGCATAAACAAGGGACTATATAGGTCGTGCTGGCAGAAATTTCGAGAATAATAATCACCTTTTATGTGAAAACATTATAATGCGGTTGCAACAGGTAGAAGAAAAATACAAAAGTTTAAAAATAAAAGATAAAGGTACAAACTCAAAACAGTAGAAAAGCAATCGGCTAAAACTTTACAAAAATCATCGAGGTTAGAGACGCTCCTGGAGCACCGGTCGCATTTGATTTCCGGTGGAAAATCCACCGCAGCTCTTCGTGAGCACACACGAAACCAACCACGCGTGCTGTCTCTCTTTCTAAAAGCAGGAACGACGCGGTCTCATGAATTTCCAGATCCAAAAAGAAAGAAAGGGATGGGGTCTCCAAAGGAGGAATCGCGGTTTTACCGCAAGGGCTCCACCTTGGACAGGTCATTAGGATTTGCGAGCTCCACCGCATGACCACGCCACTTTCTCCTTGTATAATAAATAAACCACTCGAACAGTAAAGATCGCAGTCGGTACTGTACCCCGGTGAGCTAGTTATCCAACTATTTATTCCCATGACACTGCCTGCCAGGCACCACGGTGAACTCCACGGTCCAGTTGCACGCACGAAAAGAACCACACCGCCTGGACTTCTCGCACACGCTCTCAAGATCACACTGCCAGAGCTGACTCAACCCGGCAATCCGACCCATGGGTGGCCACGCCCATGGGCAGCCGACCCGAATGGGTAGGGTATGGGTCGCCATATTCATCCATGGGTTAGCCCGATGGGTAACCCGATTAGTCATGAATAGGGTATGGGCATAATGTCCTGTCCATCGGTCACCCGATGGGTCGCCCGATTAATATTAGTGATTAAAATATTATATTGTTTGTGGACGTTTTGGTGAAGATACTTGCTAATTATAGTTTTCTTCAGAACAACTCAACACTGCCAGTAGCTATGCAATGTAACACAACAGCAGAGAGCTATTTTGTCAACACACGACTACTACGCCAACAGCCCAAACGAGTTTGGCCCTGAATCATTTCTCTCGTGCACACAACACATGTATATGTATGATGGGCCAAGTTCTCAAAACAAATGATGGGCCTAAGGATTGTTCAGCCATCTCAGCCCATAGTAGATATGCAGCACGGGGCACTGGCAAAAGTGGGCAGACGCAGCTAAGTTTAGTACCACCTCGCCTAGCTAAGGAGAAGTGCGGCTTCGACATCACTATAAAGGTAGCAGGTGGATTCCTGGTTCCTTGCGCTCGACCATGTAAATATACGTAGTACTATACGCGAGCTTGGTTCGCCACTATAAAAATACAACTGTAAGCGAAAATTAAAACCAATAATAATTTTAGTCCTGCCCGATGGGTGCCCGATTAGGTCGGGTAACCCGATGGGTTCGGGCATGGGTCTGATCTGAGACCCGTGGGTAGGGTCGTGGGCGCAAGCTTGACCCGATAAAGGGTTCGGGCATGGGTCTGGCCAAGGTCTGACCCGGCCAAACCCGACCCGACTGCCAGGTTGAGAGCTGACCATGGTACTCAATCACCCACCCTATGGACCATTCACTTCGGTTGGGCCCGAAAACAATGAAGCCGTGCTTCGACGCGTTCGTGCCGTTCGCGTTCGGCCAGGGGCTGAGATCGATCGTGCATCCAGTGGTTGTTCGTGGGTGGGGCGGGGTGGGCCACGGGGAATATATGCTGCTGCTGCGAATGGGCTCTCAATCGTCTCGTTGCCTTTTCTTTTTCTATGGGAAAAGTTGCACTGGTGCATTTTCCCTGTCTCTGACTCTGATGCTCGACCGTTTGAACATGGAGAAAGAAAGGACCTCGCCGGACCAGTGCAGCTTTCATACTAGCGCTCTGGGCACCGGGTGCATATATGGTTTGTGTTGCCAAGTTCCAGATGTTCTGAGTTGTGACGACAGGGGCCAAGAACACGTACGTTGGGTGGAGGGCGGAGACGTAATGGCCTGTACCATAATCTTGATTGCTTCTCAGGTCTCCATGAGCGTTAGGTGCTAACACGATCTCGGGAGTGAGCCTACGAACTCACAAAGTTGTCACCGTTGAGAGCGGACTACTACATCCGTGATGTCTCTTTTCTGAAAGAGGAGGCAAAATATTTACCTCATTTATTACTCAAGGAAGAATACAAGGTTTAAGTCAGAGCCACAACAGGCCCATTGAATACAAAAGTTAGTACTCTCGTGGCATCAAATTACTCATGCATTTCGCCCCTGCTAGCACCCAAAGCTAGCTTCCCCTTCAAGTTTTGTAACATGATTTGGGGAGGCGTCAATTTCTTTTGGAAGACCAACGCATTTCTCTCATTCCAAATCCCAACCCATCTCACCTACATCCACATAGTGTACCGACATCTGTACAAAAGGTGAGCGGCAGACTCGAACTCCCTCTTACATAATGGGAAAGACCATAGTTTTGCATCTCGCGCCGCTCCAGACGATCAGTGGTTGCCCTATTTTGGATGGCTAGCCACGCAAAGAGTTTGACTTTGGGGGGTGCCCAGACTTTCCAAATGACCTTGTTCATGGGCGCGTGGATAGCTCCCATGAATTGCGCCTTATAAGCTGATTTGGCTGAGTATTCCCCATTAGGGGAGAGCTTCCAAACAATAGTGTCGTGGACGTCTTCAGAAATGTTTATATAAGAGAGCAGAGACCACAATTTGGTGAGTTGAGCCACATGATTCCAAATCAGCCCACCATGCATGTCAATGGCCTTGATCCACGCATCATGGCGCAAGGCCGCACTAACCTTCCATTTTATACGCTTCGAGATTTTGTATATAAGGGGTGCAATATCAATTGGTTTCTTGCCGCTGAGCCACGAGGCGTCCCAAAATGGCATCCTTTCCCCCTTACCAACTATGATGGTGGTGAGAGCATAAAAAGATCCCATGTCCTCTTTGTCGCACGGTTTTCCGAACCAACCCAAATCTTCGTTGGGTCATGCCACTCACCATGGGCAACGCAAGCAGAGAGCTTTGGCAAATTTGTCAAGATGCATGGCACATAATCTTCCTAGATGAGTAGGCCTACAGAGCGTTTCCCAATTAGGACTCGTTCGGGATAGATGCATAGGAAACAAAGGCACAAAAAACTTCGTAGGAACCATGTTGAGGTGCCAGTAGCAACCTATGAAACTAGAAACAAGGAGGTAAAAAAATAGAGCTTTCGGTAAATAGGAAAGAAAACAAGGACGTGTGGGTTTTTCACATCCAAAATTATTGCCATGCATGACCGTCACTTTTGATGTTGTGGGCCTCGATTTGCTTTTCTTTTGCCTTGCCTTAGGACTCCGCACAGAAAAAGAGCTTGCACTGGATGTTTGAATTCCTGTGAAAACTATAGGCAAGAGAAACTTTTCCTATGAAATACTAGCACTTCGTTCCTACAAACCGAATGCTACTTTAGGGGAATCTTTTATCTGTTTTCTATTCCTGCACTTTTCCTCCTTAGTTCCCACAAACCGAACGCAACCTTAACCTTGCACCTCCCTCCGGAGACCTTATTCGTGCCTGCCCAAAGGAAGGCGCGCTCAATCTTATTGATGCTCTGGAGAACGAGTGGTGGCATAATGATCGGAGTGAGGTGGTGGATGGCTAGGAGGTGAGAACCGACTTCACGAGCGGCCCACACCCAATGGAGGTGATATGCATACCCTCCCATGGCACAAGCTTGGTCACAAATTTGTCCTTGAGGTGCTGGAAGTCCACCCGCCTAAGTTGCCGAACAGAAAGCGACAGTCCGAGCCCGCCTAAGCAGCCAAATAGAAAGCGACATCCCGAGGTATCACATGGGGAAAGAAGCTCAAGTGGCGGGTATGCCCTCAAGTATGGCGTCCAGATACAAGTGCCAACACCGAATAGGCACCATAGAGAATAGACATCGAATCCGTGACATTTCTACAATGTACCAGAGGGGGAAGAAGCGTACGTCCATGGACGCACACTATCCGAGCTTTGCAATGCTCATAGGTGAGCGTACGTATCCTCTTGTCTTCATCGCCAGGGCTCCCTCCTGCACTCTTGCTCCTGTACATATTTGTTCCGGATTCCCGGAGCACTGATTAGTGTACCAACTTTCGTGCCACGGTACTTGCATTGTTTTTTTCTCTCCCTCTCTTCTTGATTGAAGGATCTATACTTTGCATTGATTATGATTGGCAACAACGGTCGCGTCAGGTAAGAATCGACTTTTGGTTGGATGGTTAGGAGGACAATGGTATCTCCAGCCATAGCTTAAAAAAATCAAACATGTGATTGAACCATATTTCATCGATGCATTCACTGGTTTTATACCATAAATAATACATTAAGTAATAATATATGGTAATATATGACTGAAAAATGGTCAAGTAGAAACATTTCCTCATACTTGGCAGCAAATGTACCCATCTAAGGTGGTTGCTAGGCTAAGCTTTGCATTGGTCTACTACACAGCCAACCCGAGTTTGGCTCCCATTTCTCGAAAGTTCGTTTAAATCGTTTTTCTAGTTCAGTCGTCGGTTTATTCCCTAGTTTTCCAGAAGACCCGCCAGTTCATTCGCTTTTCATTGGTCTGATTGCATGACGGTCTTTGGAGCTTACAGAACCGTCGAGATCGTCGGTTCCTGTTTCCCCGGTCCAATCACCGCCCCAGTCTGTTTTTTAAACTATGCCTCCAGCCCACGAGGGGTCAAATTTCAGGTTTTACACTTTGGTGTCTCGTCAAAGTGGAATATTAAGCCCTTTAAGAGTCGCGGAAGGGTCGGACGCTAGCCTATGCCACGTCAAAGATTTTACTGTTGCAGTGAAAACGCGTGGAATTAAGAGAGATAGAGAAAAGAGTGCTTGCCTCTCATCCCACGAAAGTTCCCCTCTCCCACGCTCTTTCCAGGCGGCTAGGGCTGCCGCCGTCGGAGGTGCCACTGGTTCGCCGGCCGCTGCAGTCCCATCTCCCCTTCCCTCTCCCAGGATCCTAGGCGGGCACGCCACCCCCTCTCCCCTCTCTTACCTCGTTTCTCCCATCTTCCTCAAAGAGGAGGAGAGGACGCAACTGGGGCGATTCAGCGGAGTTGAGGCCGGAGCGGTGGATCGGAGTTTGCGTCGCGGGATGGAAGGAAGACGAGCTGCAGGTGCACTCGCTGTCGCCCCGAGCGCTTGTCCTAGGTCATCTTTGCCTCCTCCCCGCAGCCCCGCCCCCCTGGCTGCCGCCTGGAGCACCTGGCCTTGGTCGTCGTTGCAGCTCCCCATGGCCCCGCTCCACCACTCCACCACCGTGTTCGCCATGACCAGTGTCTCTACAGGTCGTTGTTACTGCTGCTCTTCTTCCGTCAGGCAGAAAGGTAGCTAAATGCAGCAAGGTACTCCCTCCCTACTCCCTGTACTGCCGGTCGTTCCTATTGTTGATTGCTACTGCTTGCTCTTGATGCCCTGCCGCTGCTAATGGTTTTGTCATTACTACTGTCCTCAATCAATTTCTGTTGTTCACCAACTCGACTTGCTTCTCATGACATGCTATTAATTAGTGAAGGGGCCATGACACTTGATTAGGGGGGTAATATCAATGGGTGCTTAGCTCTTATGTTATCACAAACTTTAGAACTTACGGCCATGTTCTTATCTTGGGGTTTGATTTACCAAGTGGAATTGATACCTGTGGGGTTTCAGTTGACCCCCTCCTGACACTCCTTACCCATAGGGTTTTAATTTCTAATCCATGTACAATCCTAATGGGATCTGTGCGTATGGCTCTATATAGTTGGATGTGATATGCATTTGTAGCAGACAAATTTGCAGTGTCATTACTTGATTGTTTTAGTTGTGCTGCTTATGACATTGATACATGTGTAAAGTAAAGTTTGGTGCTATCCAGTGCCATTTGCCTATTAAGGAAAATTTACCCTGGTGCCATAACATCTGATAATTCAAGTTGTCTGCAGTTGACATGTCAAGTCTGACTATTTCAGTGTGATTTTTTTCTCTATTTCTTCACTCAGATCACCAGCCACACATACACATGGAAGATTGCTAATGCATTTTGTTATAGTGATTTTGTTGTTTCGTTGTAGCAGGCAAATTGCATTGCTGGTATTACCCCAAAAAAATTACTTTGGTGGATCAAGTAGGTGTTGAATCTGGAAATCAGGTACACACAACTCCAGTTTTTTTTGTTTAGTTAAATGCCTTGAAGAGTAAAGATGTAAACTAGGCATACCTATACAATCACCGTAGCATGTCTTATATCCATAACTACATTACCGATTCAGATATCAAGTATGTATCAGGTAGGAGATCAATCTATTTGTTTCCTTTGATACTTTCTCCCAAACATGGCCTCACTTCACGTTGCGAAGCCCTAATGGCGGTGCCGGCACTCCTCCTGTCAAGCAGGCCATACCCTTGTGTGTCACAGGCTTGTGCCTGACGCTACAGGGAGATGAGCACATCGGGTGGGAGAAAGAAGCTGTCTTTGGCCGGTTGAGAGGGTCGATGAGGTTGTTTTGCAGTTTCTTGGTAGTTTCATAGAAACATGAGTTACTTCTTGTTGGTCACTGACTCCTATTTCATTGTTTTAGCTACAAAGTCAGTTGTTGAATTGGTACCTACCTGAAATATGAGGTCATATATCTTCTTCTAAATGCAGGATTTCCTTGTACTGATACAGTAGAGAACACTGCAGATTCATAGGTAAATTTTGACGAGGCTTTGTATTTCAAACTGGTCAATTGTTTTGCTATTGTATACATGATGATGTCCGTGTATCTCTGTGTTACTAATTTTTTGTGTCACTATAGTGATTCTAACACACGGATGATAATTGATATATGTATTTTGGTATGGCCGTAATTACAAGACACCCAAACCATATTATGTCGATCTATAATTTTTCACCAGTTTCCTAGATTTAGACAATTTCCTAAGAAATGATTTTGTAATCTTACTAATGAGAAGTTATTTCCATTTTAGGGTAAAGCAAACCGGCAGCATAAAAATGATCTCTATGGAACTATCACCATAGGAGATTTTATCTGATTAGGGCAGCTGGACAGAATCTGAATTAGGTCAACTGAGCAACCATTGCTCCCTTGTACCGCGGCAAAATGATTGATGAACTTCTCCTGAAGTGATGCATTTTTGAAATGGTGAAACCTCTTGCATTACCTGAATAGCTGATCACATCACTTCTGGCATGAGTACATCAGTCTCGTGGATGGCGTCACAGCATGGCTCGATTGTGGCGGCACGGTTTGGTTCGATGGCTGGGCGAGGTCGTTGGGAAAGGAGGCGGACACGGGGAAGGTGGCACGCTCAGTGCCGCTTGACCACGTCATCCCCACCGATGCCGATGAGCTCAGCCTCGGTTGCAGCGGGCTCCTGGCCATAGCCATGGACCACCTCGAGCGAAAGCCTACCGCGGTGGCCGACCTGTGAGGTATGTTGTTTGGTATTAGATCTTCGTTCTCAACATCCGGCTACGTCTGTTGCACACGTTGTCTCCAAATACCGGTGTGAAAATGTTTTTCTAGATCTGATCATTATGGTTCTCCAAACACAACCCATTGACTGATATTATAGTTTTTGTGGGCTTGTTCTTTATGCATGAGAAAATAATTGTACACATAGCACTATAGTTAGAAATAGGCTGCTCTTCTACGGCAGTTTCGGGTGATGGGATTGCTTCGAATGCTAAAGGAGGATGGGCTGGATGGTGTTAGATCTGGCAAGAAAGGGATCATTGGGTAATCTCCAAGAGTGCAGAGTTCCTACTTTTGTGCTCTGCAGCGACACCGAGATCCTTTGATCAATTCGCCATTCTCCTCCAGAAGGTTTAGGTTTATCTATGTTAGCACATAAAATGCTCACCCGCATCTTGTATGTCATGTTGATGATTTAGTCCAGTGGTGCTAACTGGGTTACTAATATGGTTCTGAGGTGATATGATGTGCTGGTGTTTGGTTTGTGATTAACATTTCATGTGAGTTAAATTGTGAAATAGACTGAAATGGTACTTATATGTGCCTAATGTTGAGTTGCTCTTACTGCTCTTGAAGGACTAGACAAGTGAGCATGAAAGTTCTGAAATATTTGGCTTTTTTTATGGCAACCATTTTGTATTGTTCTGACCGTGAGTGTATTTAATCCTGTGGCCTAAGACTTTTAAGTTGATGTTACGCATTGATGGCATGCTGAGATCATTTGGGTATATCTGGATGACGCACATAGTTTATTCCTTCGCAGGTTCTTGAGGACTACCTAAAGAATTTTAGAGTCTTGGAGGGGAAGACGACGCCACCCAACATTGGTAATATCTGGAGGACGCATTAAAAAAAAATATCAGGTCCACTCCTTTGATCTTCTCTAATGTTTTTCTTTGCTGCTTGAATAGCTAGCTCTCCGTGGGTTGTAGGCTTGTAGCCTTGAAGTTCCGAATTCATAAACATTTCATATCTGGCTGTGAATAGTTACAGCTGTTTGCGGACCCATTACTCGGGCAAGGCCGCCGCCGCCACTCGCATCGTCACACCAACTACAAGCACTGGATATGGATATGTTGATAAGGTTGTCTTCATTGCACTTGTTGTTCATTAATTTACGTACATATTGGAAAAAATTATCTCAAGGCCGTCAGTGAGAGCTGCCTCTATTGAAATGGTGATTATACTTTAAATTCATCAAGATAGTACATGTTTTCAGCATAGCTAAATTCAATCTTTCTTGGGTTTGTGTTTCTGCTTTGTCTGCACCTTTTATTTTAGTAATAGTAATTTTTTTAATTATACAATTGTTTCATTACATCGAAATTCATTGAAGCAATATACCCTTACAAAATTTCAAATACAAGTGAGTTTAATATGCTATACTATGCATAGGTTGCAGAACGCGTGACTGTACAAGTAGGTGTGGTTAACCTTCTATTGGAGAAACATGGAGGAACTGGCTTGCAAGGACATGCAACATGGTATGTTCTGATTACTTATTTGCATATTCAGTTCTTCCTTTTTCTGATGAAAAATGGTGGTAAACCTTTTTATTTTGTCTTCAAACATGCCTACATAGTCTGATGTTAGTTATCCAAAAGGCTCCAAATCAATTCACATTGTTCCAATGGACATCCTTGTAATATTGGTGATTAGGTTTTCATGCTACTTGTTCAAAAAAATTCGACATCTTTAGTGAATACATTCAGTTATAATCATTTTGATACTTTGCCAAATCAGGTAAACCACAATGATGATATTAGCTCAAAATAATTCTGCTGGGAGATCAAAGGAATGAGACTTTCGAGTAGGGATACTGAGTTCTCTTTGCGACGCCAATGTATGTTAAATCTGAAGTACAGCTGGTACATATGAACTTGTCCTACTATGTTGAGCAATGTATCTTCTCCACAAGCTTACATAGTCAGCAGATTTAATGATTCAATTGAATAAGCTAGATATGTCTACTGACAAAAATAAAGATATGTGCTACTGTTCGCCAAGAATGAAGACGGTGTTCCTGATCTTGTTGTGGAGAATCCTGTAATGCCCGGCTAAGGTAGATTAGGAAAGGGGGTCAGGATGAGGAAGAAGAGGGTAGGTGAGAGGAGACAGCAGAGGGGAGAGGTTCAATTCACTTTCTTATTTCCATGAGCCCTCACAGTGGCAATGACTGGCTTAAGTAGTTTACACACACGCACGCCCCACACGGGCTCACTCGCATTACATGGGCTTGGCCCAGAGGGCTCTCGGGCTACGGCCCAACTTGACCTGTAGCTGCACCATTCGTGCACTCGCTGTCCGCTGCAGGTTCAGGCGACTCGCCCTGAACTACATGCGTGACAGGCGCCCCTCCTTGAGATGCAGCGTCTTCCCAGATGTTGGCTGATGAAAAGCGCGAGCACAAGACGTCGTAGTCTTCCCAGGTGGTGGCGTCCGCAGGAAGTGAAGACCACTGAACTCGGACTTGGCTGAGCGCGATCGAACCTTTCTTGACCATGCGTCTTTCTTGGATGGCCACCGGGACCAGAGGTGTTGTTGTCAAGTCCGGGATCTTGGGAAACTCAGAGTAGACATGCGAGTAGTTGGGGATGAAGGGCTTCAACTGGGAGACATGGAAGACCGGATGGACGCGGCTATCCAGCGGCAGCTCCAAGCGGTACGCCACGGCACCGAAACGCTCCAGGATGGTGAACGGCCAAAGTACTTGTAAGCAAGCTTCCGACATGGGCAGCTGGCGACGGATACCTGCACATAAGGTTGGAGCTTGAGGAGGACTTGGTCGCCGACGGTGAAGGCGCACTCAGTGCGCTGCTTGTCTGCTTGTTTCTTGAAGCGGTCTTGTGCTCGGGTGAGGTGGCCCTGCAGCATTTCTGTATGTGCTGCCCAGTCGAAGTCGCTGGTGGCCATGTCTGATGAGATATTGTCAAGGAAAACCGGCAATCCTCCCAGATTTGGCTCGTGGCCGTAGAGTGCCTTGAATGGAGAACACATGAGAGAGCTGTGATGAGTGGAGTTGTACCAAAATTTTGCAGCAGGTAGCCACTTCTGCCATTGCTTTGGACGATCTTGGACAGCACAACGTAGATACATCTCGAGGCATTGATTGACGTGCTCGCTTTGTCCGTCCGTTCGTGGGTGGTAGGCGGCGGAGTAGAGGAGCTTGGTGCCGGCTGCGGCAAGGAGTTCCCGCCACATCGCACTTGTGAAGATCTTGTCGCAGTCGGAGACGATGAAGTGTGGCACCCCATGAAGCTTGATGATGGAATCCCAGAATGCGCGAGCTACCTGCGCTGCGGTGAAGGGATGCCGGAGTGGCACAAAATGTGCAAATTTGGTGAGGCGATCCACCACCACCATGATCGAGTCATGGCCCTCGGAGTTGGGGAGCCGCTCGACGAAATCCATCATCAAGTCGTGCCACGATTCCAATGGAACAGGGAGAGGCTGAAGCTTCCCAACGGGGTGGCAATGTTCATGCTTGGCTTGCTGGCAGGCGAGGCACTCATGCATGAAGTCCTCGACGGCGCGCTTGAGCCCAGGCCATGCGAACAACTTCCGCACTCGCTGGTAGGTCGCAGTGATGCCGGAGTGCCCTTCCAGAGCACTATCATGGAGGGCAGCGATGAGCTTGGTTTGGAGGGCAGTATTGGCGCCGATCACCTTGCCGAATGTTGCCCTGTCGGAGCGTGCGGCCTTGATCGTCCGGGCTGTGGACCGCCAATTGTTGCAGAAGCTCTTGAGTGGTGGCATCCGTCTCGTAGGAGTTGGCCACCTCTTGAAGCCACTGGGGTTGACACACAGAGAGCGCGTCAAGAGCGTGCCGGTGCCCGACACGAGAGAGCGCGTCCGCTGCTCCATTGTTCGCCCCTTTCTTGTACTTGAAGGTGAATTATAGGCCCACCAACTTGGACATGGGCTTGCGTTGCAGCTCCGTGTCCAACTGTTGCTCTCCGAGTGTGCATAAGCTCTTGTGATCTATGATGATCTCAAATGGTCCCCGCTGCAGGTATGGTCGCCACTTGTCGACAGCCATCATCACTGCGAGAATTTCCTTCTCATAGGTAGATAGCTTCTCATTCTTGACACCGAACGCCTTGCTCATGTATGCCACGGGATGGCCCTCTTGGACGAGCACCGCGCCCACTCCGGTGTCACGCGCGTCCGTCTCACTGGCGAACGGGCGCTGAAAGTTGGGTAGAGCGAGGACCGGTGTTTGCACCATTGCTTGCTTGAGAAGCTCGAACGCGGCTTGAGTGCGGTCATCCCAATGGAACCCTTTCTTGGTCAAGAGCTGGGTGAGCGGCTTGGCGAGAATCCCATAGTTGGCGATGAACTTGCGGTAATAGCCGGTGAGCCCGAGGAACCCGCGCAGTTCGGTGGCATTGCTGGGCACGGGCCAGTGGTACTGCTCGCATCCGTGGCAATTCCCTCCTTGGAGATGATGTGGCCCAAGTACTCGATGCTTGGCTGAGCAAAAGTGCACTTGGAGGCCTTGGTGTATAGCTCATGTTGGCGCAGTGTTCAGAGCACTAGTCGCAAATGTTCTTCATGTTCCTGCATGTCAACACTAAAGACAAGGATGTCGTCGAGAAAGATGATCACAAATTTATGGATGTACTTGGAGAAAATGGAGTTCATGAGGCATTGAAAGGTGGCAGGCGCGTTGCAGAGCCCAAACAGCATGACACGGAAGTCAAAATGCCCGTGATGGGTCTTGAATGCAGTTTTTTCCTCGTCTTCTTCGTGCATGCGAATTTGGTGATAGCCGGAGCGAAGCTCAATCTTGGAGAAGTATGCGGCGTCCGCGAGCTCGTCGAGGAGCTCATCCACGACAGGTAAAGGAAATTTGTTCTTCACCGTGACTTTGTTCAGGCGACGAAAATCGATGCAAAACCGGCAGCTGCCGTCCTTCTTCTTCACTAGCAGGACCGGCGCGGCATAGGGGCTCATGCTATGCACAATAACGCCGGCATCGAGCATGTCGCGCACTTGCAGTTCAATCTCATCTTTCTGTGCAGGGGAGTACCGGTAAGGTCTTGTGTTAATGGGAGCTGCTCTAGGCTCAAGGTTGAGGCTGTGATCGTACTGCCGGTGTGGGGAAAGGGCCGTCGGCTCCACAAACACGTCCTCAAATTCACTTAGCACTTTCTGAATTTGTGGTGGTACTGGTGTTGCAGCTTCTTCTTTTTCCACTGAAGTTACGGTGACAAGCGCCGCTGTCCAAATATCGTTGACAACTTCCATCCGATGCAGCTCGTAAGCATCCAGTTCAGATATGCGAGGGAGATTGGAAGATTTGATTCCCCGCAAGTGCACCCATTTCCCTGCAGTCTGAAAAGAGATTGTTTTCTTAAGCCAATGGCAGGTCATGGGGCTATGCGCCGATAGCCAATCCATGCCTAAAACCCCATCATATGCACTGAGCTCCAGCACGCGCAAATCAGTGTGGAAAAGGTGTCCAGGAACTTGCCAAGCTAGTTGCCTCGCCATGGAGTCGCAGTGCAAACGCTGGCCGTTGGCCACGCACACTGATACGGGCGGCGGTGGCTCCGTGGAAATAGACAGGCGAGTAGCAAATGACTGACTGACAAAACTGTGGGTGCTCCCCGAGTCCACCAGTAAGAGCATGACTTGATCGCCAACTTGGGCGCGTAGACGCATTGTGGATGGGGCCTCTTCATCAGATAGGGCATGCTGGGAGAGTGTGCAGCATTCTGGCTCCTGGGCGGCTGGGGTATCGAGCGACTGAAGGGCGTGCACCGTGTCGTCTGAGAGGATTTCCTCGTAGTCGCTGACCTCGATCACGAGCACCTGGCCTGTGCGCTTGCACTGATGTTCCCGGCTGTATTTGTCACCGCAATGAAAACAGAGGCCATTGGCGCGCCTGAAATCGCGCAGCTGCCGCTCGCGGCCGTAGTCATCACCACCGGGTCGTGGTGGGGGAACGGCGCGAACTGGGATGGGAGCTGGCAAGGCTGGTGGTGGTCAGCCCCCTGGGGCTGTGCGGTGGCGCGGTACTCTTTGTTTCTCCAGTTTCTCTTCTTGAATCCGGGCGAACACCGCTGCGCAAGTAATGATGTTCGGTGACTGCAGCCTGACGCCCAATCGGAGTTCGTCCTTCAACCCAAGCAGAAATTGCGAGACAAAAAATTTGGAGCTCAGCGATGGGTCGAGTGCCATTAGATGGTACATGGATGTCTCGAACTGTTGGCGATACTCTTGCACTGTCCCAGTCTGCCGCAACTGCACAAAACGATGCATTTGGACCTCAAACTCCTCATACCCAAATTCTTCCTCAACTGCAGCTTGGAAGGTTGGCCAAGTAAGCCCGGGATGTGTCTGACGAAATGCCTGCAGCCACATTGCTGCAAGCCCCTCCATGTACAGCGAGGCTGTAGTGACCCAGGTGTGTTGCGGCACTTGGTACAGGTCAAAGTAGGAAGTGCAGCGTTCCAGCCAAATCCACGGTGCATCACCATCAAACCACGGAAAATCACCCTTGGGAGGTTTGAAGATGTACTCGCTGGTGCGGCAGTGTTCTGGCATTGTTGGCGTATGCGGGGGAAGTAGAGGCGGGCCGTGGTTGACCAGACGGACGAAGGGAAGCTGGGCCGCACCCTCGATGTAGAGCAGCGGTGGCGACGTCGGGCGAACCAGCAGAGGGAGTGGCGCTTGGGGCGGATTGGTGGCTGGTGGCGGGGGTGGAACATGGTTGGAGGAGCCCATGGTCGCCGTGACCCCAGAGGCGGAGAGCACGCTCGCGGCGGCCGCCGCGGCCGGATCGGCGACCGGTGTTGACTTGCGAGCCTCATCCACATCCACCTGGGTAAGGTCAATTTGCTTGGACAAATTTTTGAGCTCATGAGACACTTGCTCATTGAAGGCGAGTTGGGCCTGGAAACGCTCGTCGGCGGTGGTCTGGCTCGCATCGAGCCGGCGTATGACGGACTCGAGCAGGTTCTGGAGTTTATTAGTGGTCTCTGTCATCGCTGCAAGAACGTGCCGGGTCTGGATCGAGGGTTTGGTGGACGGCACAGTCGTCTCGCTCCAAAACGGATCGAACCCCAGGCAGGATTTTGCGCGAAGTCACCAGGGTGAATCGCACCTGACCCGGTGGAATTTTTCCGATCCGGGCGGGAGGGTGTGTGGCGGCAGGAACGTGAAGGTGGGGAGAAAAACTGGCTCTGATTACCAACTGTAATACCCGGCTAAGGTAGATCAGGAAAGGAGATCAAGATGAGGAAGAAGAGGGTAGGTGAGAGGAGACAGCAGAGGGGAGAGGTTCAATTCACTTTCTTATTAAAATGAGCCCTCACAGCGGCAACGACTGGCTTAAGTAGTTTACACACACACGCACCCCACACGGGCTCACTCGCATTACATGGGCTTGGCCCAGAGGGCTCTCGGGCTATGGCCCAACTTGACCTGTAGCTGCACCATTCGTGCACTCGCTGTCCGCTGCAAGTTCAGGCGACTCGCCCTGAACTACAGGCGTGACAAATCCATTATCATAGAACCCAGATGGGTCAGTTATTCCTGAACTTGACATTGCTTGTGATGTCGGGCTATACACTTGAAAAGCTTGCAATTTAAATACTCCCTCCGTCCGGAAATACTTGTCGGAGAAATGGATGAAAATAGATATATCTAGAACTAAAATACGTCTAGATACATCCATTCCTCCGACAAGTATTTTCGGACGGACGGAGTACTTGTAGATGTAGGTTGTTAGTCAGATACCCAAATCCGTCTCCGCCACACGCCTAACAGTCGTGGTAATCGCCGCCACCTGCCGTGGCCTGCTCCGCTGCGGAATATGGTGCTCAGGTGAGCCGCCATATTCTTTCTTATCCCTAAGACGTAAGCATACTGCAGTAGTGTAAATTGTTCTGCAAGTGATTTTTCTTTTCTTTGCGCATGTTATCAGATTTGGTGCCGAGGTGTCCCTTCGGGGACATCCAATAAAATTGGAATGATACAGAGATTTGGTGCCTAAGTTGGAGCTTGCGAAGTCAATGATATTCTGGTTCTTGCTGTTTGATTTTGGCATCTATGTTGCAAACCATGTGTTATAGGTACCATTTCAATCTCTTGGTTATTTCATATTGCACATAAACCAGGTGATGGGAGATGTACTGTACTAAGCGGTTGAATTGTCGTGTTTACTTGGGACTATGTGGTTGCTAAAATCTTTAGTCCAGTTCGACGGTCTCACCGTTTAGGTCAGGTACCCTTCAAGCGTTTAGAATGCTAAAAGCTTCAGACCTTTGCGTTGCTTCCGTGCTTTCGCTAGACTGAACTTCTGTAAAGTACATCAACCAGAGCTTACTCTTAGATATTTTGTTTAAGCAAAATTTGCTCAAATTGATTAAGGATATTGGGCCTCTAAAAGAAAAGTAAGAATCTATATTCCTAAGTAATTATAACAATTCAAGTGTGATCTTCTTGTTGCTTAATTTTCCAGATAAGATATCTTCTTGATATAGTAATCATCATGTCTCCTGTATGATGTTTTTGCTGGAAGGTTTGCTTACTTGATGTACATTTCTTTTCTTAAAATGTCTTATTAGTTGGTGTGGATGGAGGCGATGTAGAGATGAATGAGGGCGACGGAAGGAAGCAGTAGCAGCTCGATCCAGGAAGCAACAGCTGGCGCGCTCCTAGGTCTTCAACCCCCCCCCCCCCTTCAGTCTACCGCGAGTAGCAGCCGAGTATACTCAGCTTTGTTGCTCCCACTCCTCTTCCTCCCTCTCTTTCTTATATAGGTTTCCATCTAATGGTAGCTCTCTCTCCCTTTTCCATCTCTCTGTTTTGTAGATGGTGACACACATTGAAATTGATTCTACTGTAAGCTTATTCGCAGTTTTTCGTATTGATCCATCAAGGTATGGTTGTAATGAATATTTTATATGGCTACATCCAAGATATCAAGAGATCCTAATGCTATAGCATACACTCATATCAATGTATTTGATCTGAGATTGAGGATGAAATATGGCTGCTGAATGTGTTAAGACAACATAAGTGTGCACAAGCCTGCCTCAGGAGGCGCCACCAGGTGGCGCCCCAACCGCTAGTATTCTTTCAATGGGAGATGACGTTTTCGTCAATAGCAAGGTGTCTATGGTGACTTTGTCAATCATAAGACCCGCCCGCTCAAGTATCTTGAGGTGCTAATACGGATAGGACGTGCATCCACGGGTTTATATGGGTGAGTAAGTATATGCATGCAAAGTGTCTGCGTCTCTGTATTTTGTTTACAAATAATAATATATTTAAGGGTAAACATGCTTTACTTTATTCAAAATTTATAGTTTAAAGGAATGGTTAAAGGATCATGAGGGTTTATAAGCTACATGTGGCAATCCTCAGCTAAATGTAAAGTATGTTTAGCTAAATTGTGCACTTTCAAATTGGAAAGACATCCCTTCATGCACAAAAGTAACAGAAGCAAATTCCTTTGCAGTAACGTTGATTTCTTTCACCACCTAGCCAGGAATTCCTTTTTTATCTTTTTGTTGTTGAAAACATACAATACATTTCTTTTGGGAATTAGAAAAATTACAATACATGTCAGGTTAACACACA
>NC_057797.1:141665651-141681328 GCF_018294505.1 Triticum aestivum
CTCCAATTCCCAGCTGGTAAGACCTCTTCCAATGCAAAGGTGCTTAGATGAGGTGCTAAGTGCATTAAATACCTTAACAACTCAACTCCTCAATGCATAGGTGCTTAACTTGTTGTTGCTAAGCACACTTTATTTAATGAGTTAGCACCTAAAGTCTTTCATGCATTGGCCAAATTGTTTCATTTAAGTGGTTTGCCTAGGTTCTCGCGCTTGGCATTGGTTCTTCCTGAGGTCACCAAAGTACTCTCTCCCCTTCTTAAATGTTGTGCCATGTCATTTTTTTTATGTGGCATGCTTAGCACCCGTCCACGGTGGAGCACTGGGAAGGGCCTAATGGGCCAGTGTCGTGGGCCAGCGTCACAAGCCCAGAACATGTAAGTAAGATTGGGTGGAAATGGAATAAGGGGACACCAGCAGGGGCTTCCTGCAAAGTGGTTGACTTGCCTACCTTGCCTCCTGCGTCTCCGCCGGGTTCCCGTCGCTGCACTCGGGCCCCGCCAACTCCAAAAACCCTAACCAAGCAAGCCCACCTTTCAGTCCCAAAACCCTCCCCACACCCTTCCCGCCGCCGCACGCCCGCCTCCCGTCCGCCGCCGCTGCTGCCGCCATGGACGCCGACACGTCGCGCCAGGTGCGCGTGCGCTTCGTCACGAAGCTGCCGCCTCCGCTCCGCGCGCCGCCCACCGCCATCGCGGTCCCCGCCGAGCTCTCCCGCATGGGCCTCTCCGAGATCGTCAACAGCCTCCTCCTCTCCGGTGAGCGCATCCGCATCCGCACCCTAGCCCTGGCCTCGGTACGACGGGGATTTTTCGTTTTCTACTAAGCCGGTCGCTCCGTTTCGCAGCCGAGCCGGACCACCAGGCGCAGCCCTTCGACTTCATCGTGGATGGCGAGCTCGTGCGGATGCCGCTCCATCAGTTCCTGCTCGCCAAGGGCATCTCGGCGGTAATGAATTCGTGTTTGGGAATTTTTAGTTTTAGAGGTGTTTCTGTGCGATGGACGTGGTTGTGAAAATTGCGTGGGGATTTTGTTTGCAGGAGCGGGTGCTTGAGCTCGAGTACATAAAGGCCGTGGCGCCGAGGAAGCAGGAGCCACCATTGCCACACGATGACTGGGTTAGCGCGGTTGATGGGTCCAACCCAAGGTATGGCTGTGGTCTTATGAGGATTTAGTTGGTCAATGGTGCTCTAATTTGTCAAGGACTTGCGGCGATGTGTCTATTGGGTACAATTGGATGAAGTGGCATTCTATTTTTGGATTTGAGGGATGCCTTGCCTTAGTTGGATAGCAAGTGGCTACTTGATGCCAAAAAAAAACCCTGATTATGTCCATTTTCGGTTCACAGTAGGTTCTAGTTGAGCTGGCGAAGGTTAAAATGAGGATCATCATCGGTCTGCTTGCATAAATAGTTTATGAATACTTTAATAATCCATTGTTTAGATACTTCTCTATACCATGCCACACTGGCTTCCCCTGTAGAAGCAGGGGATATGTTGTGATCAAGTGGTAATACTGAGGGACGATAACATCAACTTCAAAGTAAGCTGAAATAGAGGGCAGATTCGTATTCTGACATGCTGTTGTGCTCAGGCAATGTCAAAAAACGAGTTGGTTTTCGAATATCTGTTTCCTAGGACATGCTTTAGGCAACTATCTCGTGTAAATGATATGTATCACCAAGGAAACGATTTATGAAGGTTAAAGAATCAGGATTGTACCTATGTGTCACCTGTGCAATATTTCTAGTACTTTCCTGCCAAGAAGGTTCTAAACATTCTTGAGAAGTTTGATTAGTAAGCAATAGAACGTTTATGGCTTGGATGAGGTTTTGAGTGTGACTCACCTTGCTTATCAATATTTTCGTAAGACACTTGTAAATTATTGATACAACTAAAAGGAGCTAACCCTTAAATAGCCAAGCCAAGATATATTCAAGCCTTTTAAGGCTTTAGTAAAATTTAGTTGTGTGCCTTCCTAAGCCAGAGAGTCGTGACCGAGAAATCCTAGGCTTCCCAATTACTATATCATTCTGGGGCTGGTCTTTTGCGAGTTAAAAGATTCGACATGTAACTGCACTAACTAACCCAATTGAAACCCTGTAAAAATATCCTCTTTGGTGTCTCAACCGGATCAGTATTGTACAACTATGCACTCGTTCACAGTTACATAGTGGCATCTTTGATCGTTTACTTGATATGCATAAACCCGCCTTTTTTTTTCAAGCGAACCATCTACATTGTTGACCATTCTTTGATGTTTGCTTCTTTGTGGATTCCAGTATTACTAAACCACTTATCTTTTGGCAGCTTCATATTAACAGGTTGCTATGATGGTCTTGCAAGGTGTGCATCTATCAGATCTTCTGTTTATTCTGTTTGACCCTGTTTTTTAAAAAGCGAATAAACAGTGTCAATTGTTGCATAAAAAGTATGTAGTACTTTTGTATGTCTTACCTTTTTAAATTCCATTCTTGCATAGAATATGGAAAGATGCAGCTGAATGTACACAAGTTTTGGAGGGACACAGTGGTGCAATTACTTCTGCCAGCTTCATCAATAAAGGTTACTTTACTAAAAATATTTAATATTTATTAAAATTGATATACTGGTGCATTCCTGTTGCTAATTGTTTTCCTACCATTGCCAGTATCAGGCCATATGTATCTTGAAGCAAACTAACTTGAATAATGTTGTTCCAGGAGTTGAAACTGATGGCAGTTTGCATGTTGTGACTGGCTCAAAGGATAGGTCATTGCGCCTGTTCAAGGTAAATCTACGCAGTTTTCGTTTTCCAAGACTTGTTTTATTTACGCTGTAACATATACTTCTTTCGATCTTAAATTATGCTATGCATTTCTTGAAGTTTGATACTTCAGTCACCATCGGCTCCTCGAAGCGAATTGGAGCTTACAAAATTCTTCCTGGCCATACATCATCTATTCAAAGTATTGCTGTTGACCCTTCCAGAAATATGGTAATGATTCACTTGATCTGATGTTGCACAACAATGTTATATTATTATTTTTATCCTGATTTCTTCTTCTGAACGTATTTTTCCGTACCTAGATATGTTCTGCTTCCTGGGATACCACTATTAAGCTATGGGCAGTCGAAGGATCTGAAGAAGATGGCGACACCGTCTCTGTGAAAAAGAGAAGGATGAACTCTGATGCATCTGGACCTGAAGAGTCTCAGTTAGAGGTACTTGTTAGTTATGTTGTAATCCAAATTCTTGGTTCCTATACGCGTAATGCCTGTGTGGTGAAGTATATTTATCTGTTGCTTGATATATTTAAGAAGCCAAGTACGTGTCATTCTATTTTGTGTATGTGGTGTTTTTTTATTCCATTTTGTATATGCTGTTTTTTTATTCCAGTCCAAGTAGTATGAATACACAGCAGAGGTAAAAATGGTTTGGTTCTATCAAAGTTGTAAGCTACTCTTGACTTTTTCATAGTAACTGGACCTCTTTATTCCATTTATTCACTTGAAAATGGGCCTTGGCTTGTTTTTGAAATCCTTGTGCTACAATGGATTCATTGGTTGTCATGAACTCATGTTAAATCCTGTTGAACTCACACTTTTTATCCTGTTGTACTCCAGGGTTCAGCATCTTCAACACTTCTGGGACATACACAATGTGTTTCTTCTGTTGCTTGGCCTGAGCAGCGAACAATATATTCGGCATCTTGGGATCATTCTGTTCGGCAGTGGGATGCTCAAACAGGGAGAGAAACATGGAACATGGTATGGCGAGAGAAATAGATTGCAAATTATGTAGTGCACTCTGTTGTTATCTGACTAGCTGTGAAAACAAATCATATGCTGTTTTTGTGCTAGCATAGCAGTAGGGATAGGAACAACTTTTCAAGCTGGGTGCTGATTTTCTAGTTTATCTCAGTTTTGCCTCCTGCAAACTGAAAGAGTACACACTCTATCATCAACTCATTTGTACAGTCCAAACAGTATATTTGTCCAGCGGTCATATGACTAGTGCAGCTCTATTGCTCTGTTTCATAACTGTACCAATCTTATTCTATTTTATCTCCAATCTTTCTTCCAGTTTTGTGGGAAGGCCTTGAATTGTTTGGACTGTGGTGGCGAGGGCTCTTCACTGATTGCAGCTGGTGGTTCTGACCCTGTATTGAGGGTATGGGATCCCCGCAAACCTGGTAAACATACTAAGCACTATGTTTTGTATAGCTTTGTTGGAAACACATTCAAATTAGCTCATATGTTTTCCTTTGATCAGGAACGACAGCTCCTATTTTCCAGTTCTCTTCACACTCAAGCTGGATCTCCGCCTGCAAATGGCATCCAAGTTCCTGGTTTCATTTGATATCATCCTCGTTTGATGGGAAAGTGATGTTGTGGGATCTAAGAACAGCTGTAAGATTCTGTAAATCTCATTTACTTCCTGATTTGTTCTCTTTCTTTCAAATCACTGCGTAAACATACAATTAATGGTTTTGCTCCTGCTGTAGTGGCCTCTGGCTTCTGTGGACTCCCACAAAGATAAGGTAAACCTTTTATTTTGTGGTTACCATTTCCATACTTCTAGGACAAATGAGATGCTCAACAGAACTCACTGGATGTAGGTTTTATGCGCCGATTGGTGGAAAGGAGACAGCGTGATAAGTGGTGGAGCTGATTCCAAGCTGTGTATCTCATCAGGGGTTGAGATAGCGTGACGAGGATTCCCTCCTGTATGTTCTTGTGCTATCAAGGTTTTAACCAATCTCAGTTTGAATCGTTTTAAACAATCCAGTTTTATAACCATTTATTTCGTCTTGCATAACCAGCCTTAGCTTCCTTTGTTGAACTCCTTGCATGTTTTGCAGCTAACAGCTGTTCAATCCAGACTATATTGGTTGACAAGACATCCCGAAAACCAAACCATGCCAATTATGGTTGGAAGCACGTGCACCCTATTGTCAGATCATGACTTCAAATGAAGTTGTTGCATCCTATGCCAGCGCTTGCGCATAAGTTGATCCATGTTAGGGGTCACCAGATTTTGCAATCAAGTTTTGTTTTGTGCTCCTTATTTGCTGAAACTGTGAAAAGCCAACACATTTATAACAATGTTGTGATTCATACTTCCGAGATAATTGTTCTAGCATGTTAAATTCCAGATTGTTTTTGCTTCGGCAATTTTTTGTTTTTGTTTTACTTAAGGATATACACTTGCTTGTGTCATAAGATCTCTTCTCTCTCACAGCTGACCTAACAGCTCTATGAGCTTGCACGGTGGTACCCACCCTGCACTCGGCATCTGCACGGTGTCCTCAAGTGCAGCCTGCCCTTTTCCTGACCCAAATCTTGAGCAGATGTAGACTCTGAAACGCAGTGCAGACAAGGAGATGACCAAACTCGTTGCATATGGCCGGACTTTCTGTGCACGCTGCCTTCTGTACCCTATAAATAGCAAGCAGCACCTGCTATCTCTCCCACACAACACTCAAACCACACTGCCAGAGCTAGCCAGTGCACACGTCGAGCAATATGGCTACGAAAAACTCTGCTGTCTTCCTCCTCGGGCTTCTCTCTTGCGTTGCCATGAGCAGCGCGGCGAGAATTCTAGAAGAGACCATTTCTAAGGAGGAGCACCAGCCCGAGGTGCCATCGCTTCCCAAAGTAGAACTGCCACCGTTCCCGGAAGTGCATCTGCCACCTAAGCCTGAGCTTCCCAAGGTGGAGCTGCCGCCGCTCCCGGAGGTGCACTTGCCATCTAAGCCTGAGTTGCCCAAGGTGGAGCTGCCACTTAAGCCGGAGCTGCCCAAGGTGGAGCTGCCAACGTTCCCGGAGGTTCACCTGCCACCCAAGCCGAAGCTGCCCAAGATGGAGCTGTCAACGTTCCCAGAGGTTCACCTGCCACCCAAGCCGGAGATGCCCACTGTTCCCGGGTTCCACCTCCCGGAGCCGGAGGCCAAGCCATGAGAACTGCCTTATCAATATTGTTGCCTTGTTGTACCTCCTCTGCTCCTCGTACATGTACCTATTTGTCGCGTCGTGTCCATGATCTGATTGTTTAGTTGTGGTTTTCAGCGAGTGTTGTGAGTGATCTGCTCATATGTTGGTATATATGAGAAATTTATATTTTGTTCTCACAATTACCCTTTTCTCGTAAGGGTGCTTCTTAAGTATGCATACTTCCTTACAACAATTTTTACAGCAAGCTTTTTTGACTGCATCAATAAAACATAAAAGCCCAAACATTTTTTCTTCGACCTCAAGCCGTCCTAGCTTTAACAGCTGATATTTAGAAACCACACATTGTTGTTGAGTTTGCATCAATAGTACTAATGCTTGAGTAAGAGGGTGTCTCGGGGGTGTCCCAGAATCACACTGTTCTTGGGTGCGTGGGCGTGGTAGCTCACTTCCGTGTTGTATGGCCGCCTGGTCTCTCCTTTTGTAATTTTTTTACTTGACCTGGTCCTTATTTTAACTCCATGTCGTATCCTAGCATCGAGCGAATGGAGGTGGCAGTGATCTGGGTGTCAAGTGTCAACACAAATGCCGCTGATGAGGAGTGCAGGACCACTTTTTTGTTACCTTACTCCAGATTTTTGGTGTTCCATTCGGCGGGTAAATATGTCCCAATCTGTTCTTGTGTAGGATGAAATCTATATAGGTTGGCCAAATTCAAAAGCCAAACAATAAGACAACAACAATCAAACCAACGTGACCGAGTGCTCAACACTTAAGTACCACACCGGCAGAGCAAGCAAATTAAGCAGGGTTTGTTGGTAAAGTAACTATCTTAATAATAGTACACTTCAGGACCTTGGCAAGTAGACAAGTTTGGAGACCCAAAAGGGCAATTGAACCAGACACTGAACTCAAAATTTTATCTAATTTTCATTGTCTCTACTAATTGTATCGATCTGGGAAAAATCTGACAAACGGACGTGCGCGTGTTATTCTTATAGCGTAACCTCTGGGGTGCCGCCAGTCGTCTAGCTCAGATGCTGGAGAAGGAAGAAAAGGGAGGAGTCTAGTTGGCGGCAGCTAGCAATGGCAATTGCTGATGTACAAACTTGCTTGTGTTCTTCTGCCACCTAATGGTCCCCTGGATAAGGCGTTTAGTCTTAGCAGCTGGCCTAACAATTGCGTGTCTATCCTCAACATCAGCCGCAAAAGCCGAAAGAACTCTCTAATCTCTCTTCACCCAATTCGTAAGCAGGTGGCCAGACTGAGACTCGAAATTAAAGAGCACACATAAAACCGGGAACTGCAGGTGAGTAGGTGAACAGACTCGTTGCAAAGCATTGGACCCAAGACACTCAAGCGTTTCTTAACTCTATAAATGGAATGCAGCACCTGCTATCTCTCCCACAACAAAACCACACCACATAGCTAGCTAGTACAACCATAGTCGTCCATCAAAATGGCTTCGAGAAACACTGCTGCATTC
This sequence comes from Triticum aestivum, assembly GCF_018294505.1. Classification (NCBI taxonomy): domain Eukaryota; kingdom Viridiplantae; phylum Streptophyta; class Magnoliopsida; order Poales; family Poaceae; genus Triticum; species Triticum aestivum. Next base: position 141,673,068 of record NC_057797.1, read on the forward strand.
CTTGTCGGGCTGCTCCTCTCGTGCGTCCCCATGAGCAGCGCGGCAAGAATTCTGGAGGAGGAGACAGCTCCGTCCAAAGGCGAAGAGCACCTGCCGGAGCTACCAATGCTTCCCAAGGTTGAGCTGCCACCATTCCCGGAGGTACATCTGCCACCGAAGCCCGAGCTGCCCAAGGTAGAGCTGCGGTCGTTCCCTGAGGTGCACCTGCCATCAAAGCCCGAGCTGCCAACGTTCCCGGAGGTGCACCTTCCAGCCAAGCCGGAGCTGCCTAAGGTGGAGCTGCCGCCAAAGCCAGAGATGCCCACCATCCCGGAGTTCCACTTCCCGGAGCCGGAGGCTAAGCCATGAAGACTGTCTTCACTTATCTTCTTTTTGCTCGTGCTCCTACATGTATCCTTTGCTCGTGTTGTGTCTTTCATGGGATTGTTTAGTGTGTATTTTCCGTGAGTCATTTGTGTGATATCAAACGCTTATCTATGGCGCCTATTTAGATGGAATGTACATGAACAATACAGATGGATGTTTACATTAACAAGGTGGCAGCTGAGTTCCACAATTAATTGAGCAACCATCTTCTTAACTAATGGAAAAGGCAAAGCTTTGCCTTATTTCAAGTACATTGATGTATACATATAATAGTGTCGATTGCACACTTTTCCTTTTAACTTAAAAATATTTGAAAAGCACGCTCATGCATGATTCATCCTTATCAATAATTCCAATCGGAACTTTTTGCCCGATAAACCAACGCACGGAATCCTAACTCTGGCACGCAATATTTACGGCACATGCATTGTCCTTTGAGTTTGGCGTTGTTAGGCCTAGATACCTTGCGAATTAAGTAGGGTTTGGTTACCGTACGGAAATCCATGCACCATTCTGAAATTCCTAGGAGTGATATGAACAATCTCATGGGCATGAAGGTATCGGCAGGAGATGGGTGGTAGCAAATTCTTGAAATCCTGCCAGTTAGAGGGCTCAGACTTTGTTCATATTCGATGAATTCTCCTTTAAATAACTTAAAAAAAGAAACGTGAGACAACCTTGTGGAATTGCAACGACGTCTCCACCTAGGTTTGATCAATATGTAGAGCAGATCACATACCATTGGTGTATTTTGCGTAATCAATAAACCCAAATATCTTGTTATCTTCTTAATAATAGCTCAATGGTGTTAATACTCCCGGTCATAATTTTTATGTGAATAGATTGAAAATAGCTTGAAAGATGAATAGGCAACTACTAATCGAGTTTGGCGGTGGAGTTTGCTTGCTATTGGTGAGCGCTGATGCCTCCCGCATGGGTGCTTCTGCTAGGTTGCATCTTAGGTCTAGTTGCTACTTGATACACAATGTTTCTTGTTGTCATGGTTTTTTGGTTATCCTTAAATCAACCATTCTTTATATGGTTTTTGATCTAGTTTTGTTCAGTCTTGTTCTGTAAGAAATGGAGAGAAGCTCCCTGGCCTCTTAATGAAGCTTCTGTTAGAAAATATATCTAACGATCAAGCTTCCTTACCACTACCTTTGTTTCAAATTAAACTGTCAAAACGTCTTTATATTTAGGAACAGAGGTGTAGTTTTTACCGCTTGGTTTGCGTACATTATTTTTTCCACCAACAAAACATAAAAGTCCATTTACCTCAACAGTCTTAACACTGGTGAGCAGGAGGGTGTCCAATTAGTGCATGCATCACGAGCATATCGAGCAAAAAGGAGGTGGTAGGGATCTGCATGTCATTTGTCAATATTCCTGCATGTCATTTGTCAATATACGATGCTGATGAGGGGGGCAGGACCATTTTTTTAATCTTGATTCGTATTGTGGTGCTAGTACGTTGGACAAATATGTCTCAATTTGTTGTTTCGTACGATGAAATCGATAGGTTCGCAATGTTCTAAAGCCTAATAATAATGGACCCCAATCCCTGGCGACCGTTCGACAGGAGGGATGGCAAACACGAACCCCCGGAATGGTAGTTTATGTGGCTGGGGGTTACGTTTCTCAAAACTGCCGTGGCAGTTTGTTTAAAATGCGGGAAGTTTTGAGCAGAAACAGTTCTGGGGCCGTTCGACGGGATTTGGTCTCTGACAAACGTTCGCCAGATAGCTTTACCGATAATAATATAACAAATTACCAAACCAATGTCATAGAGTGCCCGACTATAAAATATTTTACCGAGACCCCACATTAGCATAGTGAACACATCTCTAGTTAAGTGCTCGAGCAAGCAAACTATCAAGATTTGAAGCTCAAGTAACTTAACTATCTTAATAATAAATATGGAGACAAATAGGCAATAACTTTCCTGCCACGATCAACAACGATATGTTGGATATGACCAGCTAAAACCAAACCATGCCAATTATGGTTCGAAGCATGTGCTCTCTATATTGTCAGATCAAAATGTCAAATGAAAATTTACCGCCTTAGAGCATCTCCAGCCGTTGGCCCCTCGGGAGGCGCGTAAAATCGCCGCCTGGGGACGAGCCGGCGCTAAAATCGGCGTGGGGGCGAGCGGATTCCCAGCCGCTCGCCCCAGGGTCGCCCCCAGACGAGGATTTAAAAAAAAAAAGGGGATTCGGCAAAGTTCGGCAAATTGGACAAAACGTTCGGCTAAAGTTCGGCAAACTTGACATATATTCGACATGTTCGACGTTACATAAGTTATTTAAAAAGAACCCAACTAAGGGGCGGAGAAGTCGCTGAGCGCGGCGAAGTCGCTGATGTCGCCACCATCCTCCTCGTCGTCGGCGGCCTTCTCCTTCTTGACGTGGCCGCCCCTACTGGACCCCTGCCCGGCGTCGCCCTGGCGGACCGGTGGCGGCGCGTGTTGTCGTTGCTGTCGTCGAGGACGACTATGCCTCCCTCGTCCCGGCCACGGCGCCGAGCTTCGAACCGCTCGTAGGCGAGGCGCTCCAGCTCCAGCTCCGTGCGTGCCCAGTCTTCACGCGCCCATTTGAAGGCCGTCGCATCGTCGACCTCCTCCTCCTTGACGCCGCTGGTGAGCCTGGGCTCCGTCTTCACGACGGGGAGCCCTAGCTCCGTCTTGACGGCGGCGAGCCCCGACTCCGTCTTTGGCTTGACGTAGCGCGGAGGATTCGAGGAGGAGGCGCGCCTGCCGTCCTCGTTGATGACGATGCCAGCGTTGTGGGTGCATCGGTCGAGCGGTGTCTCCGTGGCGGGCTCGGCCTTGACGCCGAACAGCGCCAGCGAGCCAGAGGAATGGGAGGAGGAGTGGAAGGAGGACTGAGAGGAGGAAGACGAGGAGGAGCTGAACCTCCTAGGCACCCATTGCCAGGCGCTCCGACGGGCGGGCGGGGCGGCCGCTGCGGCTGGGTATGCCAGCGGCGGGTTATTGCCTCCCTCGAGGTATGCCAACACCTCGTGGAGTGTGTGCCCGGGGCGCCTCACCATACGCGGCGTCCATCGCTGTTCTTGACGCCGCCCACCACTGACGCCCCGTTGGTGGACGCCAGCCGCTGTGCCTGCTGGTGCTGGAAGTACGCCGCCCACGACGCGTGGTTGTCGGCGGCGTACTGGGGGAGGGCGCGCTGCTCCTCCGGCAGGGACGCCCGCACGCGGTTGACCTCGGCGGTGAAGATGCCAGGGCGCCCATCGACGTCGGGTACCGGGGGGATGGGGACGCCCCCGTTGCCGAGCCTCCACCCCATCGGCCCGACACGCATGTCCGTCAGCACCGGGTTGTTGGCCTCGAAGAGGAGGTACGCCTCCCACTTGTGGACCGAGCGGCGGCCGAAGCCGTTGGCCGCCGCTGCATCCCCCGAGAAGCGTTCGACCATCGCTGAGAGGGAAGAGAAGGGGAGGAAATGGGAGATAGGCAGAGCTCGCTGGCAGAGGGGAGAGAGGCAGAGCTCGGCGACTGGTTTGGGCTCGGGCTGGTGTGGCCAGCGGCGAGGGATAGCCGCTGGTTTTATAGCCCCACGCCGTGTGTACGCGTGGCGGGAGGGGAGGTGTCGCCGCGCCCGCCCGTGACGCGCCACCTGTGAGGAATGCATGGCAAGGCTAACCGGCGGCAGCCTTGCCATTGATTTCCCGCGGGAAACCGAGTCGTTCTGGGGAAGATAAGGCGCGTGTCGCTGACTCGACGGGCCCGCGGCTCTCTCGTGCCAAAACCGCTCGTCCGAGCACCCCCGGGTGCCCCCAGCGCGACGGGTTTGGCCTGGGGCCGCCGGTGCCAGTTTCGGCGCAAACCGGCGAAAAACGGGCTCCTGGGGCGCGACTGGGCCGATTTTTGGGCACCGACGCGAAAAAATGCCTGGGAAGGGCCTGTTGGGGGCGCGGCTGGAGATGCTCTTAGTGCCAGCCCTTGCACACAAGTAGATCTACGTTAGGGACCGTCAGATTTTGCAATCCTATTTTGGTTTGTGCTTTTTAGGGCATCACCAATGCCGACCTTCAAATCGCTACATACGTTCAGACCACGCAGTCCAGGTGTGTTGTGCCATCCAACACTGGCCTATATCACTCTGTCGTGCGGTCCGTACGCATTTTCTCGCGCAAACCAGAGAGAAATGTGGGGGGTTTTATAGGTGTCCAGGCCGCTGCCACGCCCTCTCCAGACCCCACCCGCCTCTCCCGCGCTCTCCATCAAATGGTCGCACCACTTGCCGCGCCACATTCATGCTAGCCTAGAGCATGCAACGGCCGAAATTGATGCCCGCGATTCGGTCGGGCGGGAGGGCTGCACAAACACATGCGACCTCTCGAGCGTCGCCGCTTCAATGCAGATGCCGCATCCCGAGAAATCAACTCCGTCTGCTGCGCCGCATTGAAGTGGGCTGACCGTCCCTTCGCCTGGCCTGGCCGTGGCTATTTAAGCCGTGCACCGCCAACACATAGAGCAACACCCTCCCTCCCCGAGTACCGTCCTCCTTCCCCTCTCCCTCCCCGTCACCTCGCCGAGCCCTTCCACCTTCCCAAGCCCAGTGGCGACGCCGAAGTCCTGGTTCTCCGCGCCGGTGGAAGTTCTTCAAGCGGATGGTGGCGTCGCTGCCCTCGCTCTTCGGACCATCCATCTCCACGATGACGATCTCCTCCGGCAAGGAGGACATAGTCATCTCCTCCGGCGACGAGAAGGACTAGCCGCAGCAGCGGCCCCGTCTCCACTCGTAGGCGGCTTTAACAGACGAAGAATCCATCTGTCAGATGGAGATCATGACGTAGTGTTTGCTCCGTCACATGGGCCCGGTGCCACCACGGCGCGCGTGAAGGAGGAGCCACCGTCCCTGCCACGCGTCCGCGTAAAGCAGGAGCCAGCATCCCCACTTCGGCAGGTGAAGGATGAGCCGGCGTCCCCGCCGCGCAACTGCGGCCTCTGCATCGGCGGCCGCGTGAAGGAGCTGACGTCTCGCCAACACCTTCGCCGTGTGAAGGATGAGCCGCGTCGCCCCCGCCGCACAGCCGCTACACGCAGGTTGACTTGCCGTCGTCGCTACCACGACGCCACCGACGCCTGATAAAGGAGTAGCCATCGCCTGCGATCCTGAAGGCGCGTGGACGCATCCTCCACTACCTCGGAGGAGATGGTTACGGCGGTGCCTCGGGCTTGAGGGCTGTCGTGTCCGAGGTGGAGCGCGCCGTGAGGCAGCAGACATGGTACGACCGGCGCAATGCTGGTCGCAGCTCCACATTCGCCAAGAGCGATGTGGCGCCGGAATGGGTCTGCAACGACCTTGACCTCGCCGCCGCGTGGGCGCTTGATCGGTCCATCACCAACGCGGACACGACCACCAGGCGCCGCCGCCGCCTTGACAGCGAGCTCGCCAAGATCGCCGAGGAGTGGTTGCTTAGTGACTGCTCGGCCAACGCCGGCAGGGGCAAGGCCGCCGCCGGGGCTCCTCCGGCGCCGTTGGCAGTGTTAAAATTGTGTCGAATATTGTGTACAAGATAGGTTACAGTTGGACTATGAGTTGTATTGCGTATACATAGGATGTGGAGTCGTGTCCTAGTAGGACACTTGTATCCTAGGCCTCTCATATATAGCGAGGGTAGAGACACGATATAACTAATGCCAACATAATAGCACCGGAACGCAGGGGAAGCCGGCGGCATGTGCCGGTGTCCAGGGCGACCGGGTGCGGTATTGTAGCGGTGTCATGGGGAGGAGCGCCCATAGTCAAGCCCTGGGGATGTAGCCATATCGGTGAACCTCGTTAACAAATCTCGATGTCGTGCCTCGTATGATTGCTTGGTCCTCAGATGATTCACGGAGTGCTTCGGATTTATTCTAACAAGTGATATCAGAGCTAGGCTGTTTGAAGGTGTTGATCGCGTTGATACGCGAGAGCAATCAGAAGCGCCGTATCGCGGCAAGCGGCGAGTTCGCAATCTCGACGAGATCGGACTGCAGTAGCGGCGGATAGTACGGTCGTGTGTGCACTGAAAGCTCGACGTGCGGCGATGAATCAGAAGATAAATCGGGCGAGCGTACAACGGAAAAGCATGCTAGCGGCGGCGGATCACAAGGAACCGCTGGGCAGCAGCGTCTGTGCAGGCGACGGCTGTCGTGCGCTAGAGCTACGTGTGCAAGCAAAGAGCAAGCTGGAGATTTGTTTGGAAAACAAAACTGGACCGAGTCCAGAACTAAGTCCTCGTGTTCGACTGGGAAACCTACAGGTGCGCTACTAGGTAGCAGCAAGGGTCGGGTCACCGTACAGGACAGAGGCAGCCAGGTCCAAATCGGAAGGAAGAAAAATCCATTGATGATACGCATCCATTGGAAGGCAAGCACAAGGCAAAGCAAAGCTAGCATTGGAGTTTTGTGCAAGGAAGCCGAGCCACCACGTGAAGGCTAAAGATTATAATTCTTTTGGTTTTGCTAGTAGTACCCGGAGGTTTTGTCCGTGTGCTTGGGGTATCGCGTGAAAAGCTTGGATAATTTTCCGCAGGGTCAGCCATACAAAGAACCATGGCACCAACGGGTACCAAGTTTGAGGTGGAGAAGTTCACGGAACTGAAAACCTTGGGTTATGGCAGATAAGGATGAAAGATTTGTTGGCACAACAGAAATGCTTGAAGGCGTTGCGGGAAGTCATGTCAGCGGTGATGGAATTATCATGCGATGGATGGAAATTCATGGAATGGTTTGGGAGCCTGGGTCAGACTTGTCAGTCTGACGGATCGACGCAAAGTCGGTTGGTACAGAAGACGATGGTGGGATCGGCGACGACATAGGTGTGTGATGCTGATAGTGACCGACTTCTGGGGCGTGGTAACACGTGGTGCAGGCCCGAGGGCTTGTGCAGCTTCGACAAGACTATGTCGCGGGGTTGATTCAAGACGGTGCACATGAGAGTTTGAAGTTGACGGGGCGCGAGGGTGGACTGATCATCTACCATAGAGTCATGTTGAAGACGGAGCTGGATTGATGAGCTACGGTGTAAGGATCCAAAGAATCGAAGCCTATTCAGTGGGAAAAGCGAGTGACACGTTATTTGGACTGAAGCCTAGTGGTCTGATGGAAGCGTGAAACTCGTCATCGGTCGGTGATGATCGGTGGTACTCTGCAGTGGGGGTTGAGTGGTGTGGTTTCACGATCCTTGAGACTCAACCGGGACAGCGGAGGCTCGACGCGGTAATAGCGGCGAGGCGTGTGGTATGCACGGGACATGGAGACGGTCCAGGGCTCTGGTGGTCATACATGTGGTGAGACAACTGCGAATTTGACTCGGGATGACAACAAGCAACGGTGAAATTTCTTCAAGTTTCAGACAGGTGGTCAATAAAGGAGCGGTGATGTTGAGTTCAGGTAACTCTTATGTGTGACACCCAATATGTGATTTGTTCACTTTCATGCAGGTCAGTGATCAGTGTGTGATGGCGTTGGACTGATACTCTGGAAGTTGGGAGCACCTAGAGTAACAAGGAACTTAATTTGCTCGAGCGTTGACTGTTGTCAAGAAAAGAAGGGACTACAAGTTGCAGGTGGAGTCACATGGAGTCTTTAAAGTAGCAGCGGTATTCATGAGATAAGCTCAAGTCCAATGTACATGAAAGTTTGATGCATTGACGAATTCAAGGTGGTGAAGAATATTCGCCAAGGTGGAGTTTGTTAAAATTGTGTCGAATATTGTGTACAAGGTAGGTTACATTTGGACTATGAGTTGTATTGCGTATACATAGGATGTGGAGTCGTGTCCTAGTAGGACACTTGTATCCTATGCCTCTCATATATAGCAAGGGTAGAAACATGATGTAACTAATGCCAACATAATAGCACCGGAACGCAGGGGAAGCCG
>NC_057797.1:141682677-141685639 GCF_018294505.1 Triticum aestivum
AGCTGTCTTCCTCCTTGGGCTTCTTCTCTCATGCGTAGCCATGAGTAGTGCGGCGAGAATCCTTGAGGAGACAGCTCCGTCAAGGAAGAGCACCAGACCGTGGTGCCACAGATTCTCAAGGTAGAGCTTCCACCATTCCTGGAAGTGCACCTACCACCTAAGCTTGAGCTTCCCAAGGTGGAGCTGCCGCCGGTCCATGAGGTGCACCTACCACCCAAGCCGGAACTGCCTAAGGTGGAGTTGCCAACGTTCCCAGAGGTTTACCTGCCACCCAAGCCGGAGATGCCCAAGGTAGAGCTGCCAACGTTCCCGGAGGTTCACCTGCCACCCAAGCCGGAGATGTCCAAGGTGGAGCTGACGCGGAAGCCCGAGATGCCCAAGGTGGAGCTTCCACCAAAGCCCGAGTTGCCCACTGTTCCCGTGTTCCACTTCCCAAAGCCGGAGGACAAGCCATGAGAACTGCCTTCTCATATTGTTGCCTCGTTTTGCTTCGCTCGTACATGTACCCTAGTGTTGTGTTGCGTCGACGGTCTGATTGTTTAGTCGTGGTCCATGATTCATTGTGAGTGATATATATATATATATATATATATATATATATATATATATAGAGAGAGAGAGAGAGAGAGAGAGAGAGAGAGAGACGCACATACACACCTAGGTGTCCCATAAATGTAATCTAATCATATGGGACACCTAGGTGCCAGGTGCCTGTTATAGTAAGTGATATTCATTATGCATGATGTACAATCCGCGACACATGATTTTCCAAACTTTGTTTGCATGCTCTATCAGCTCTAATGGGCAATTATTGCTTTCCAAAAACAATATCCTACTACTTTCCTTGCAATGATTCTTTTCCAAACAAAAAGGGTATGCATATACGCTCTGATTTTTTTAAGGTATTAGATATGACCAAATAATACGAAATATTGTCGCAAATGTTTGTATGTGTAATTACGACGTATATTATGCATTCTTCTGATGTTTTACTTTTCAAGGTATGTAGTGTTAAAAAAATTAGGGCCGTGTCACACTTTTTGGCGACTAATATTTCTATTCAAAATAAGGCCACCAGATAATATAAAATGTAATCTAATTATATTTTACTTTTCGAAATATATATGATGCATGCTGAATATCCACACATGATCTTTTCCTATGTACATATACCCACACACAATTCTTTTTAGTTTTCGGAATGTACTTTGCATGCCAATACCCATACGTGATTTTTCGTACGTACATGGACCTAACATATCATACCTGCATACCCTTTTTCAATACATGCATGCTTTGAAGATATACATAAAACTGATATACTTTGAACGATATATAATCCAAAAAATTATACACCATTTTTAACACACGCAAATTATTTTGAGACATACCGATAAATGATATTGGAGATATACCAGAAATAGTACAATTTACATATACGACAGATATTGACCAGATATATGAAAAAGTTAGTACGTGACTAGGTATACAATTTTTATAGGTATATGAATTAGTACGTGACTAGGTATACGATTTTTATAGGTATATAAATTAGTACGTGACTAGGTATATGAATTAGTACGTGACTAGGTATACGATTTTTATAGTTATATAAATTAGTACGTGACGAGATATATGAATTTTTATAGGTATATGAATTAGTACGTGAATTTTTATAGGTATATGAATTAGTACGTGCCAAGGTATGTAAAAAAAGTAACACATCAATAAAATACAGGTACCATGCATGGATCATTAATTGTTGATTTTCTTTCTCTTATTTAATGAGGGCATTAAGTGTCCAGATCAAGCAATAGTTCTTTCTTAATTAAAGTGTCAATGTTTAACCCATTAGTTCTAGTACTAATACAGGTGCACGCATCTTAGTGTAATTTGACGGTTTGTAGGCACCCGAGGTAACCCATATATATATATATATAGTGTTACTATTCATCATTTAGGGTGCAGAATAAGTTATTCTTCATACGAGGTAATTTTACGATCATTTTCTAAATAAATTACATTTAGAATATAAATAGTTACATGCATATAGATTCAATATGTAACCTTTGGTATAAAAAACAAAAATATAGGTTATAAGATCAGAAAAATCACATTTTATGTATGTTTTATATTATATTTTTACATTCGTAATTTTACGTAACATAAGATAAGATCTCTATTAAATATGTTTTGGTCTCACTGTTAACCATTTATCATAAGATCACTTGAAAAATATGCATGCTTCCTTGCTTACTACAGTTTTCAGCGCAAGATTTGTTTGCGCCTATCATTTTCCCATTGACAAAACGTAAAAGCCTACACATTTTTTCTTCTACAACACCTGCTATTTATGGCTAACGCACTGTCATTTTTGAGTTTGCATCATCGGTCGTACCCTTGGTGAGCAGGAGGGTGTCAATAGAGCGGCCAACTGGTGCATGCATGATTGACCGAGTGAACCATGGTGGCAGGAATTTGAGTGTCAAGTGTCAACACAGAAGGCGTTGATGAAGGGTGTGCGGGACCATTTTTTTTTACGTTAATACGAATTGTGGTGTTTGGTTCGGTGGGAAAATATGTCCCCATATGTCCCAAAAGACAAATAATAATAGTACAAAAAACAACCATAACAACATTACCGAGTGCCCAACTATCCTGAATATTGACTGAGACGCACACTGGCACAGTGAATACATCACTACTTAAGCGACCAGGCTGCCAGATTAAGTAGGTTTGACGCTGAAGCAATAACAATCGTAATAGAAGTTTTGGCCGGTCACTGCCACCGTTGTCGTCTCACCTGTCTACTCTCTCTCCGTCTTATCTTAATTAATTTATGACATGAACTTAATAGTACTCTCGAGACAAATGGTCAACTACCAACTTCAGGGCCTAGGTGATCAGGGTGGACAATTTTAGAGACCCAAAATAGTATTTCACTGTGTGCATCCTTTATTTT
>NC_057797.1:141687575-141693244 GCF_018294505.1 Triticum aestivum
GAAAATTCAGGCACATACCGAAATAATAAATACTTACTGCTGGTAGATAGATACTTAGTGATGATACAGTGTTATAGAAGTTTTTTATCAATTATTTACAATGTTATTAGGAAGCAAGGTAGATACCCAGAGATACATCTTATGAGGCAACGAACATTAGATGGAGTCATCGTTGCACGTTTCATGAATATTGAAAACGGCTTTGCTGTCCAGGCAACCTTTATTAGTGCTAAAGCCTGGGTTTGTTCAAAACACTGAAAGTACAAGCGTATGAGGACAGCAACAGGGTAGCAGAGTCTTCACTTGTCCTTGCGAGTGGTGGTTTTAGTATCCACAGCAAAGGCTTGGGATATACTGGAAAGCAAGCGGACATCCTTCAAACTGGTCTAAGAGGCAGCAGATAGCAAGTAAAACAAAAAAAATCAAACTGAATTCAGACCATAGAACATCAAGTTCGCGCCGAGGGCCAACGACCTGGCCGCCACCCCAAACGTCCGCGGTCGCCGCAGCTTGCCAGCTTTCCTGTCGCTGCAACTTGCCAGCTTTCCCTCGGTGACCTCCTCCGACTACCCACCTGCACATAGAGCAGCGCAGCCTCCAGCTCCAGCTCCAGCCTCAAGCTTTCACATTTCCACAAAGTAGTTTCTATCCAGAATTTAATCATGTACAACCAGACCACTCAACTAAGTTACAAACAAAGGACAATTAATGGAATTACTATTTATAAGAACATCATATGTGTATTTCACACAAGACACACTGCCAAGGTAAGGGTAAATCTGGTTACAACACAACAGAAATTACATAAAAGCAAGTTGTTAAAGATAGAAACAGAGAAATATATAGATATATTCATATCTATCAAAACTGCTACATTCAAGCCGATTCCAAGAACCATGGTTATATGGTTTTGCATTAAGTTGCAATGTACTTCTTCTCAGACCTTCATACGTTCCAACAAAGCAACATATTCAACTATAAAATTGGTTCAACTGAAAACTAATCTCACACTAAATTGATCTGGTTGGTATCCGATAGCAGAACAAGTTTGAGGGGTTGATAACCCATGATACCAACTATGTAGGGATGCACGAAGCAGAAACAAAAGTAACAGTGATACATAAAGAGAAATGATTTGTACATACAACAAGATATCTGAAAGGATCTTATTTTGCCAACAAAATATTTATGCATCGGTTCGCTTCATTTGAAATCTGCATACCCAAAAAAAATATTAAGGTAAGAAAACAGTAAAGCCGAACAAAGAACAGATCTAATGATAATATAAAGGGTATACCTTTGCCACCGCATCTTTTGCCACATGCAGAACTTTTTCAAGAAACAACTGAATAGATTCTTCTAAAGTATCTTTTTGAGAGCAAACTAATCATTGCTATAAAAAAGAATGATTAATTAAACTAATCTTCCTGTGCATAGGCATGAATAGTGGACCTGATTATTGAGCATCTCAGCAATTAAAAACAAAGCAATCTGCCTAGCATCCAGTACCTCATGTACTGAAAGGCTGGAATTAGAATGCAAATAGTTTGAACCCTATTTTTCAAATACTCATTATTGTTTAGCACAGAAATTAGAAGATTATGCTTCAGAAAAAACAAACTGAACTATTATAAAATTAAGTACTTTGGGTTCCCCTAGTAACTACATTTTGTAAGGAAATCAGGTTGCAAACCTTTGACCACATGGAGTTGTCATTACCAAGTGAAGCCTTAATCAACTGTTTTATTGTTTTGTGCTCTTCCGAACTTGATATTTCTACATCAGTGCTTATCTACAAAGTTGAGAAAATAAATTAAAGCACTTCACAAAGATTTAGAAAAGGAAAAAAAACGGCAGTACACACAATCAAGTAAAAGGATTTTTCGTCAGTACATGATGAAGTTGTGGTATGCTCAAACCGTTGTCAGCATGCATGTTTGTCTTTATAGAACTAAGGTTTACAACCATATCTCCCTCTTGAACATAATTTCCTATAGTTGAACTCACTGGTTGAACTAACAACAGTATGCCCATCAGGGGTGTGCAGACTGAAGAAACATAAACACTAACACGGTTATTAATGTAATGCAAATTAGTGCAGTTATTGCTTTGCGGACATATGGACACCGTCCGCCTGCATCCCTACTCTATGGTATATAAGTTGGGAACCATTTTGAATTTTGGGTTTAAGATGAGGTAGACAAAATAAGCAAGGTAGAGTGAAAAGAATATAATAGAAACAAACCTTTGCATGCTCTTAGTATGGTATATCTCCCTGCTATGATCATCATTATAATTGAAGATCCATACCTGCAAAAGCAGTAAAAAATAGTGAGACATCACCTAAAAATGATTACCGTGTGAATCTGGATCTGCAAAAGTGGCTTGTAACAAATTCCCATCCTGTTGGGTTGTAGTCAACATCCATCCTGACAACTCACCTCGTGTAAGACTTGACTTCTAAAAATCAAATATAAATCAAAAGGAAAAGAATACTGCATGTTGCCAATTGGCTTGATACAGACCTAAATGAAATGGTAACTTTCAGGTGTACATTGTATAATGTAAGGCAGGAACTGCACATCTCACTTAGTTCAGTGACGCATTACACTACAATGAAATAGCACCCCATGAATAAAATCCTTCCTTATTGCAGCTTCAGTTTTGCTTGATATATCCTTGAAGTGTTTGTGTGCTATTCGTATTGACAGGAGATATGCATATGCTAGCACATGCACTTACCATACAGATCTATATAAACCACTCGTTTTCTCTACCAAGCGAGTGACCTTCACATATATCTATATTTGCTACTGACAATTTGAGTTCCTCAAACAGAAGGAATCATCCAAGAGTGATCGAACGAAGAATGGTGTACTCTTTTAAACAGAAGAAAGGCATGGCTGAAACACATTTTTTTTCTAGAGCATATTTTTAGTTCTGTGAAATAAGAAAGAAGAAAGAACGCAATAGAACAGCTAAAAAGAAATTAAGTATGCACACGTACATTGTTCTTCAGTCTTCCTCAAGGTCCTTCCTCTTGTATTCTTCATCCGATCTGCACACATCTTGTTTAGAAAAAACATAAATCAAGAAATTAAAATCTGGTGGGCTGGGTGAGTCAAAAAATCAGTGCTCATCCAAACGACTTCACCAGCTTGGTCAACGATCAATATTTTGGATGGGCAGCTGTAGGAATCAATCCAAACAGCCGCTGAGTTCTTCATAGTAAAATCCGTAAAATGCAACAGCTTACCAAATTCTATGGTCAATCATGTCATGAGCAAACTTCAATAACAATTTTGGATAGACTGTTCATGCCCTGCTGCACTCGGGCGGAAACAATAACTTACTGACAACGGTGCTATTCAGTGTCAGAAAACACCCGATATAAAGTTAACCGACATTCCTAGTTTTCTTGTATAGTATGATCATACCAACAAATTCTGAAACTTATGAATTGGCTGACTTAACCCAATATATAGCCCATGCTAAATTGGTCGTAGTTGGTTTTAGTCTTTCAGTTCGTAAAATCCCAAAGGGATCACAAAACTGATTTGCAGAAATTCACATGCTACACTTCATTAGATGAAACAGAACCCACTACCTAATTAGCATGTCGCATTTCAATTCAATAGTCTGCACGTTATCTTCGTGAGCAGGACGATGCCCAAAAAAGAAGCACTAAGGATCATGAAATAGCTTCTACATAGTCTATCAGAACCGCACCTCAATATGACCAGAAAATCAGAGCATTTGTGCCAGGTCAAGAACCTAAGAATATCCAGGCATCAACATTTAAACAAAGCCACACAGCAGCGACAGTTGTGGTGGCATCAAGAACCAACAGCCAGGTTAAATGGCACAACACGAGAATGCTAAGCGAGATCCAAGAAAGATGCAGAAGCCGTCATACCATCAGTACAGCGAGTGCGCCACGCGAAGGAAAAAACCGGCGAGCAGCGAGATAAGAAGGAGCGAAGCGAGTGGGCAGCGAGAGCGAGACCTAGCCCGCGTCTCCCCCTGGGACCCTCTTTCCTCTTGCCGCCGCCGCCGCCACCGCCGATGGAGAAAGTGGGAGGAAATAGGAGAGGGAGGTGCAGCAGACGGGAGAGGGTCATC
The DNA here is from genome assembly GCF_018294505.1 of Triticum aestivum. NCBI lineage: Eukaryota > Viridiplantae > Streptophyta > Magnoliopsida > Poales > Poaceae > Triticum > Triticum aestivum. The sequence continues at coordinate 141,691,698 of NC_057797.1, forward strand.
GGCTGCTGTCGGCCTGCACCCGCGAGGTCGGGCATGACCTGGCGGCGTCTTGATTCGCTCCTCACACCGCCGGCTGCAGGATCCATGTTACTCCCGCACGACTGCCATCTCTCTGCCCAGCGTCCTACCTCATCACCGGCCGCCCTCCTAATCCTTTGTCTCAGGTATCTTTGTGAGCACGAGAATGCTAAGCGAGATCCAAGAAAAAAGCAGAAGCCGTCATACCATGTGGCACGTCGAGCCGATCCGGGGGAGGACTTCCGCCGCCGCCAGCAGCAGCCGCTGGTGCGGCCCGTGGTGGAGGCGGGTGAGGGTGGGCGCGCGAGGGGCTTGCCGGGGGCGGAGGCGGGGGAGGGGGTGTCAGGCGCCCCGAGGTGCGGCGCAGGGTCTGACCCATGTGTCGGCGCCGGCGAGAGGGAGCGGGTGGCGAAGCAGAAGATGTGTAGCATAGATTTGGGATGAGCCACGACTTCCTACTGCCCGCTGCCCTTTTTCATAGCGAGGAATAGCGAGGACGTGGAGGCAACGGTCATGTCTAGCACACCCTTCATCATTTATATGTTCAATATGTTCAATGCAAAGGCAGAGCACCTGCCATTTGTCCTCAAAAAAAGAAAAAAGAGGAAATGGGGCAATGTAATTTAATTACCTTAAATTTTGAGATACAATTGTTGCCGCTGTCGATCTGTAGGCTGCGGCCGTCCGAGGCGGCGAGGCACCAGGAACACGCACAGAGGATAGGAGAGATCAGATACGAATTGAAAAACGAAGACACGGTGAGGCGTGCGGTTGCGTACATGACTAATCACGGTCATTAATCACGGCAAGAGTCAAGGAATCCTCGTGGGCTTTTCACTTGTGGGCCCTTTGCTTTAGTTGCTTAGTCCGTGACAACCTCGTGTTGATGGGCCAGTCATAATTTTTTAATGGGTTCACATCAGGTAAACTTGCAGATACATCCACGTATGGAGCAAAATCCGTTGGGTTCAGTTGAACCCAATGTTTGTACGTTGGCTCCGCCGCTGACGTGGGAGCAGGGAGTGGGAAGAAAGGGGAGGAGTCCGATTGGTGGCAGCAACAGTCAATGCAGATGCCAAACTTCCTTGTGTTTATGTGCGATTTGATGGTCCCTTGGACAAGTTATTTCGTCTTAGCAGCTGGCCTAACAGCCAAGAGAACTACCAGGCAGATTCTCCCTTCACCCAAATCAGATCGTAAGAACGCAGTCCGACTTAGACTATATGAAACTAAAGAGCACACACATAAACTGAGAACCGCAGGCGAGTAGGTGGCCAAGCATTGAACTTGCATGACATGCAAGCGTTTTCAAACTCTATAAACAGAACGTAGCAGCTGTTATCTCTTCCACACCAAAACCACATCACACAAGCTAGTACAACCATAGGCATCCATCAAAATGGCTTCACGAAACACGGCTTTATTCCTCGTCGGGTTGCTCCTCTCCTGCGTCGCCATGAGCAACGGAGCAAGAATCCTCGAGGAGGACACAATTCCTTCCAAAAGCGAGGAGCACCTGCCGGAGCTGC
>NC_057797.1:141790651-141848947 GCF_018294505.1 Triticum aestivum
TATAAAGTTAACCGACATTCCTAGTTTTCTTGTATAGTATGATCATACCAACAAATTCTGAAACTTATGAATTGGCTGACTTAACCCAATATATAGCCCATGCTAAATTGGTCGTAGTTGGTTTTAGTCTTTCAGTTCGTAAAATCCCAAAGGGATCACAAAACTGATTTGCAGAAATTCACATGCTACACTTCATTAGATGAAACAGAACCCACTACCTAATTAGCATGTCGCATTTCAATTCAATAGTCTGCACGTTATCTTCGTGAGCAGGACGATGCCCAAAAAAGAAGCACTAAGGATCATGAAATAGCTTCTACATAGTCTATCAGAACCGCACCTCAATATGACCAGAAAATCAGAGCATTTGTGCCAGGTCAAGAACCTAAGAATATCCAGGCATCAGCATTTAAACAAAGCCACACAGCAGCGACAGTTGTGGTGGCATCAAGAACCAACAGCCAGGTTAAATGGCACAACACGAGAATGCTAAGCGAGATCCAAGAAAGATGCAGAAGCCGTCATACCATCAGTACAGCGAGTGCGCCACGCGAAGGAAAAAACCGGCGAGCAGCGAGATAAGAAGGAGCGAAGCGAGTGGGCAGCGAGAGCGAGACCTAGCCCGCGTCTCCCCCTGGGACCCTCTTTCCTCTTGCCGCCGCCGCCGCCACCGCCGATGGAGAAAGTGGGAGGAAATAGGAGAGGGAGGTGCAGCAGACGGGAGAGGGTCATCGGCTGCTGTCGGCCTGCACCCGCGAGGTCGGGCATGACCTGGCGGCGTCTTGATTCGCTCCTCACACCGCCGGCTGCAGGATCCAGGTTACTCCCGCACGACTGCCGTCTCTCTGCCCAGCGTCCTACCTCATCACCGTCCGCCCTCCTAATCCTTTGTCTCAGGTATCTTTGTGAGCACGAGAATGCTAAGCGAGATCCAAGAAAAAAGCAGAAGCCGTCATACCATGTGGCACGTCGAGCCGATCCGGGGGAGGACTTCCGCCGCCGCCAGCAGCAGCCGCTGGTGCGGCCCGTGGTGGAGGCGGGTGAGGGTGGGCGCGCGGGGGGCTTGCCGGGGGCGGAGGCGGGGGAGGGGGTGTCAGGCGCCCCGAGGTGCGGCGCAGGGTCTGACCCATGTGTCGGCGCCGGCGAGAGGGAGCGGGTGGCGAAGCAGAAGATGTGTAGCATAGATTTGGGATGAGCCACGACTTCCTACTGCCCGCTGCCCTTTTTCATAGCGAGGAATAGCGAGGACGTGGAGGCAACGGTCATGTCTAGCACACCCTTCATCATTTATATGTTCAATATGTTCAATGCAAAGGCAGAGCACCTGCCATTTGTCCTCAAAAAAAGAAAAAAGAGGAAATGGGGCAATGTAATTTAATTACCTTAAATTTTGAGATACAATTGTTGCCGCTGTCGATCTGTAGGCTGCGGCCGTCCGAGGCGGCGAGGCACCAGGAACACGCACAGAGGATAGGAGAGATCAGATACGAATTGAAAAACGAAGACACGGTGAGGCGTGCGGTTGCGTACATGACTAATCACGGTCATTAATCACGGCAAGAGTCAAGGAATCCTCGTGGGCTTTTCACTTGTGGGCCCTTTGCTTTAGTTGCTTAGTCCGTGACAACCTCGTGTTGATGGGCCAGTCATAATTTTTTAATGGGTTCACATCAGGTAAACTTGCAGATACATCCACGTATGGAGCAAAATCCGTTGGGTTCAGTTGAACCCAATGTTTGTACGTTGGCTCCGCCGCTGACGTGGGAGCAGGGAGTGGGAAGAAAGGGGAGGAGTCCGATTGGTGGCAGCAACAGTCAATGCAGATGCCAAACTTCCTTGTGTTTATGTGCGATTTGATGGTCCCTTGGACAAGTTATTTCGTCTTAGCAGCTGGCCTAACAGCCAAGAGAACTACCAGGCAGATTCTCCCTTCACCCAAATCAGATCGTAAGAACGCAGTCCGACTTAGACTATATGAAACTAAAGAGCACACACATAAACTGAGAACCGCAGGCGAGTAGGTGGCCAAGCATTGAACTTGCATGACATGCAAGCGTTTTCAAACTCTATAAACAGAACGTAGCAGCTGTTATCTCTTCCACACCAAAACCACATCACACAAGCTAGTACAACCATAGGCATCCATCAAAATGGCTTCACGAAACACGGCTTTATTCCTCGTCGGGTTGCTCCTCTCCTGCGTCGCCATGAGCAACGGAGCAAGAATCCTCGAGGAGGACACAATTCCTTCCAAAAGCGAGGAGCACCTGCCGGAGCTGCCAGTGCTGAAATTTTGTCTATTTTGGGCCTAGTCTAATAGCAGTTTCAGAAATTCATAATAAATCCTAGAGGCCCACACAGCCTATTTGTGCAAGGCAAGAGGTGGAACAAAAGTTTAGTCCCACATTGCTAGTTGAGTGGGAGTTGGACCTCCTTATAAGGGAGGTTCTCTCCCCACTTGTACGAGCATGAGAACAAGAGAAATATCCACGCACGACGGGTATACGAAAGGTCACATGGGAGTTGAAACATTTTTCTGTAGTGGACACTGAATTCGAACAGCGCGCCTCTTCGGCCGCTGCCTGTTCGCTTCACCTCCCGTCGCAGCCTCTTCGTGTCCTTCTCCTGTGCCTATATAAGAAAGGTCGCTCCTCTCCAAAGAGACACACCAGAATCCTCTCGCCACAAAGTTCCTGAGCACCGCGCTGCTGCTACGATCTTTCCCATCCCGGCTTGCGGCGTGTACCGCACGTCGGGACAGTAGGCCTCCGAAACCGCATCTTTTGAGTCCTGTACGGGAGAAGGGTGATAAGATTTTTGGGGAGCGCTCAGCGTGACTACTGACTGCTTCATCACGGATGATCCGGTCGCCGACGACTACTTCCCCGACGACGACTTCTTCCCCGACGTCCACGACCTCCTCGACGACATGGCAGGCGAGGACACCGACCCCAAGTCCAGCGCTTCTGCTGCTGCTGTCCCGTACGTGTTCTTGTCTTTCCTGTTAAAGGTTCTGCCACAATTCCTTGTTCTAGTCTTTTGTTCTACACATGTTAGGTTCTACTTCATATATACTACTTGCTATACTGTCTGCTTTAGATATGATAGGCTACGATTCATATATGCAGAAGCTATTTACCTTTTCTCTGTTAGAACGCATGACTTGTTTTATCTCTTCTATATTAGTCATGCTTTATCTAGTATTTCTGTTAATAAAATCATTTGGTAAATTGCTCATATTTCCAACAATCCAAAAACCCTATTATAGGCAATTTACCCCAAGTGGTTTTGCTGCTTCCATGAGACCTCCTATGTTTGAGGGTATCCACTATAAGAGGTGGCGCGTGAGAGTAGTCTTATGGTTTCAAACCATGAGTTGCTATGACGCCACTCTCGGCAAACCTGAAGGAGAGCTTGATGCTCAACAGGCACAAGCTTTTCAGAAAATGGATACTCTGTTTAAGGCTGCTCTCTTGAGTGTTCTTGGTGAGAACATAGTTGATGATTATGCGTCAATTGATAATGGAAAAGATATGTGGGATGCACTCGAGGCCAAGTTCGGGGTCTCAGATGCTGGCACTGAGCTGTACATCATGGAGCAATTCTATGATTACAGGATGACTGAAGAGCGCTCCGTGGTTGAGCAAGCTCATGAGATACAGTCATTTGCTAGAGAACTTGAGCACTTCAGTTGTATGCTACCGGACAAGTTTGTTGCCGGAGGTATCATCACTAAGCTTCCTCCTTCATGGAGGAACTTTGCTACCTTGCTGAAGCATAAGAGGCAGGAGTTTTCCGTCCCGGATCTCATTGACACTCTTGATGTGGAAGAAAAGGCGAGAGCAAAGGACACACGTGCTCGAGGTATTCAGGGAGAATCTAGTGCCAATGTGGTACAGAAGCAGAACTTCCAGCCCCACAAGTTCAAGAACAAGGGCACGTTTGATGGTAAAGCAAAGTTTGATGGGAAGAACAAGGCTGTGCAACACACGGACTTCAAGAAGAAGAATGGCAAGAAGAAAGGTGCTTGTCATGTGTGTGGGGATCCTGATCATTGGGCTCCTAGTTGCCCTAATCGCTATGACAAGCGTAATCCTGGGAAAGGCGGCAAGACCGCTAATGTTGTCATTGGAGACACTGACATGAAGGATGCTGGGTATGGTATATTTCCCACTATTCTTTCAGTATGTCATTCTCCTGACTGGTTGATTGACACGGGTGCTAATGTGCATGTATGCGGTGATATTTCCATGTTTTCGTCTTATCAGACCGCAGGGACTTCAACCGTGCTGATGGGAAACGATTCAAGTGCTTCTGTTCGTGGTGTTGGCACGGTCGATCTGAAGTTTACTTCGGGGAAGATCGTGCGGCTGAAGAACGTGCATTATGTCCCCTCCGTCAATAAAAATCTTGTTAGCGGATCTCTTTTGTGTAGAGATGGCTACAAGCTTGTCTTTGAGTCGAATAAATTTGTAATATCCAAGTATGGAACCTTTGTTGGTAAAGGCTATGAGTTGGGAGGCTTGTTTCGTTTATCCTTATCAGATGTTTGCAATAAAGTTGTTAATCATATTTGCAACAATAGTGAATCCAATGTGTGGCATTCACGTCTTTGTCATGTTAACTTTGGTTGCATGTTGCGACTAGCGAAATTGAACTTAATCCCTAGTTTCACCACTGTCAAGGGATCTAACTGTCATGTGTGTGTGCAAGCTAAGCAACCTCGTAAGTCTCACACGACTGCGGAAATAAGAAATCTTGCACCACTAGAGCTCATACATTCAGATCTATGTGAAATGAATGGTGTGTTGACAAAAGATGGAAAGAAATATTTCATGACGTTAATTGATGACTCCACTAGATACTGTCGTGTGTATCTTCTGAAGTCTAAGGATGAGGCTTTAACTTTTTCATGATCTATAAAGCCGAAGTGGAAAACCAACTTGATCAAAAAATCAAGAGGCTTAGGTCCGACCGTGGTGGAGAGTATTTTTCCAATGAATTTGATGCTCTTTGTGCGGAACATGGTATAATTTATGAGAGGACGCCTCCCTATTCACCTCAGTCAAATGGGATGGCCGAAAGAAAGAACCATACTCTAACTGATTTGGTTAACGCCATGTTAGACACATCGGGTCTCTCCAAGGCATGGTGGGGGGAGGCGATATTGACAGCATGTCATGTCCTGAACCGAGTCCCCACAAAGAACAAAGAGATAACTCCATTCGAGGAATGGGAGAAGAAAAGGTTAAAACTCTCTTATCTGCGAACATGGGGTTGTTTGGCGAAAGTCAATGTTCCAATTCCAAAGAAGCGGAAGCTTGGACCAAAGACTGTGGATTATGTTTTCCTGGGATATGCTTTTCATAGCATTGGCTATAGATTCTTGGTTGTAAAATCTGAGGTACCTAACATGCATGTCGGTACGATCATGGAGTCGAATGATGTGACTTTCTTTGAAGATATCTTTCCCATGAAGGATATGGCTACCTCATCTAATCAGGAGATGCCTAGTTCATCGAATCAGGAACCAGTTACAATTACCGAACCTACCATTTCGATGGAACACTTCGAAAGTCCCGTGGAGGAGAACAATGAAGTTCCTACCAGGAGCAAGAGACAGAGGACTGCAAAGTCCTTTGGTGATGATTTTCTTGTGTATCTCATAGATGACACTCCCAGTTCTATTTCAGAGGCCTATGCATCTGAAGATGCTGACTACTGGAAGGAAGCGGTTCGTAGCGAGATGGATTCCATCTTGGCAAATGAAACTTGGGAGATAACTAATCGTCCTTATGGGTGCAAACCTATAGGATGCAAATGGGTATTCAAGAAGAAGCTTAGGCCTGATGGTACTATTGAAAAATACAAGGCTCGGCTCATGGCTAAGGGTTATACCCAAAAGGAAGGTAAAGACTTCTTTGATACTTACTCACCTGTGGCTCGACTGACCACTATTCGAGTTCTACTTTCACTAGCTGCCTCACATGGTCTTCTTGTTCATCAAATGGATGTTAAGACTACTTTCCTAAATGGAGAGTTGGACGAGGAAATTTATATGTAACAACCAGATGGATTTGTACTAGATGGTCAGGAAGAGAAAGTGTGCAAGTTGTTGAAGTCTTTGTATGGACTTAAGCAAGCACCCAAACAGTGGCATGAGAAGTTTGAAAGAACTTTAACAGCTGCAGGCTTTGTTGTGAACGAAGTCGACAAATGTGTGTACTATCGCCATGGTGGGGGCGAGGAAGTTATCCTGTGCTTGTATGTCGATGACATACTGATTTTCGGAACAAATCTGAAAGTTATTAAGCAGGTCAAGGATTTCCTATCTCTTGTTTTGAGATGAAGGATTTAGGAGTGGCTGATGTCATTCTGAACATCAAGTTGTTGAGAGACGATAATGGTGGGGTTACTTTGCTTCAATCTCACTATGTGGAAAAGATCTTGAGTCGCTTTGGCTATAGTGACTGCAAGCCCTATCCAACACCATATGAAGCTAGTGTGTTGCTTCGAAAGAATCGAAGAATTGCTAGAGACCATTTGAAGTATTCTCAGATTATTGGCTCGCTTATGTACTTAGCCAGTGCTACAAGACCTGACATCTCTTTTGCTGTTAGCAAACTGAGTCGGTTTGTTTCAAAACCAGGAGATGTGCATTGGAAATCTCTAGAGAGTTTTGCGTTATTTGAAAGGCACTGCAAATTATGGAATTCACTACACCGGGCATCCAAAGGTGCTTGAAGGGTATAGTGACTCAAACTGGATCTTAGATGCTGATGAGATAAAGGCCACGAGCGGTTATGTATTCACTCATGGAGGTGGCGCTGTTTCTTGGAAGTCTTGCAAGCAGACCATCTTAACGAGGTCAACAATGGAAGCATAACTCACAGCACTAGATGCAGCTACGGTCGAAGCAGATTGGCTTCGTCGGCTCTTGAATGACTTACCGGTTGTTGAGAAAACTGTACCGGGTATCCTTATGAACTGCGACAATCAAACTGTGATCACGAAAGTGAGCAGCTCAAAGGATAACATGAAGTCATCAAGATGTCGGGGAACGTAGCACAAATTCAAAATTTTCCTACGTGTCACCAAGATCTATCTATGGAGTCATCTAGCAACGAGGGAGGAGTGGATCTACATACCCTTGTAGATCGCGCGCGGAAGCGTTCAAGAGAACGGGGTTGATGGAGTCGTACTCATCGTGATCCAAATCACCGATGATCCTAGCACCGAACGGACGACACCTCCGTGTTCAACACACGTACGGAGCAGCGACGTCTCCTCCTTCTTGATCCAGCAAGGGGGGAGGAGAGGTTGATGGAGATCCAACAGCACGACGGCGTGGTGGTGGAAGTAGCGGGATTCCAACAGGGCTTCGCCAAGCGCTGCGGGAGGAGGGAGATGTGTCATGGGAGGGAGAGGGAGGCGCCAGGGCTTAGGTTTGGTTGCCCTCCCTTCCCCCACTATATATAGGGCCAAGGGAGAGGGGGAGGGCACAACCTTGCCCCTTCCTCCAAGGAAGGGTGCGGCCAAGGGAGGAGTCCCTCCTCCCCAAGGCACCTCGGAGGTGCCTTCCCCTTTTAGGACTCTTCCTTTCCCTCTTCTCTTGGCCTTACGACCATCTGCACTCAATAGCCTTATGACCATCGAGCCGTTCTGCCAAAGTCTACACTTTGTTTTCATACATGGATCCTCTCTCGGATTTTATGGCCTCGAGCCATTTATCAGAATCCGGGCCCACCATCGCTTTTCCATAGCTCGTAGGTTCATTGTTGTCTAGCAACATGACTTCCAAGACAGGATTACGTACCACTCTGAAGTAGTATGCATCCTTGTCATCCCACGAGGTTTGGTAGTGACTTGATCTGAAGTTTCATGATCACTATCATAAGCTTCCACTTCAATTGGTGTAGGTGCCACAGGAACAACTCCCTGTGCTCTACCACACACTAGTTGAAGAGACGGTTCAATAATCTCATCAAGTCTCCACCATCCTCCCACTTAATTCTTTCGAGAGAAACTTTTCCTCGAGAAAGGACCCGATTCTAGAAACAATCCCTTATCGCTTTCGAATCTGAGACAGGAGGTATACCCAACTGTTTTTGGGTGTCCTATGAAGATGCATTTATCCGCTTTGGGTTCGAGCTTATCAGCCTGAAACTTTTTCACATAAGCGTTGCATCCCCAAACTTTTAAGAAATGACAGCTTAAGTTTCTCTAAACCATAGTTCATACGGTGTCATCTCATCGGAATTACGTGGTGCCCTATTTAAAGTGAATGTGGTTGTCTCTAATGCCTAACCCATAAACTATTGTGGTAATTCGATAAGAGACATCATGGTATGCATCATATCCAATAGGGTGCAGTTATGATGTTCAGACACACCATCACACTATGGTGTTCTAGGCTGTATTAGTTGTGAAACAATTTCCACAATGTCTTAATTCTGTGCCAAACTCGTAATTCAGATATTCATCTCTATGATCATATCATAGATCTTTTATCCTCTTGTCACGACGATCTTTCAACTTCACCCTGAAATTACTTGAACCTTTCAATAATTCAGACTCGTGATTCATCAAGTAAATATACTCAACATCTACTCAAATCATCTATGAAGTAAGAACATAACGATATCCACTACACGCCTCAGCACTCATTGGACTGCACACATCAAAAATGTATTACTTCCAACAAGTTGCTTTCTAGTTCCATTTTACTGAAAACGAGGCTTTCAGTCATCTTGCCCATGTGGTATGATTTGCATGTCTCAAGTGATTCAAAATCAAGTGAGTCCAAACGATCCATCTGCATGGAGTTTCTTCATGCATATACACCAATAGACATGGTTCGCATGTCTCAAACTTTTCAAAAACGAGTGAGCCCAAAGATCCATCAACATGGAGCTTCTTCATGCGTTTTATACCGATATGACTTACGTGGCAGTGCCACAAGTAGGTGGAACTATCATTACTATCTTTTGGCATGAACATGTGTATCACTACGATCGAGATTCAATAAACCATTCATTTTAGGTGTAAGACCATTGAAGGTATTATTCAAATAAACAGAGTAACCATTATTCTCCTTAAATGAATAACCGTATTGCGATAGACATAATCCAATCATGTCTATGCTCAACGCAAACACCAATCTCGATGGTAGAGGGAGCGTACAATATTTGATCAACCTTGGAAATACTTCCAACACATATCGTCAGCTCACCTTTAGCTAGTTTCCATTTATTCCGTAGCTTTTATTTCGAGTTACTAACACTTAGCAACCGAACCGGTATCTAATACCCTGGTGCTACTAGGAGTACTAGTAAAGTACACATTAGCATAATGTATATCCAATATACTTCTATCGATAGCCTTCTCATCTACCAAGTATCTAGGGTAATTCTGCTCCAGTGGCTGTTCCCCTTATTACAGAAGCACTTAGTCTCGGGTTTGGGTTCAACCTTGGGTTTCTCCACTAGAGCAGCAACTGATTTGTTGTTCCATGAAGTATCCCTTTCTTGCCCTTGCCCTTCTTGAAAATAGTGGTTTTACTAACCATCAACGATTGATGCTCCCTTTTGATTTCTACTTTTCGCGGTGTCAAACATCGCGAATATCTCAAGGATCATCATATATGTCCCTGATATATTATAGTTCATCACAAAGCTCTAGCAGCTTGGTGGTAATGACTTCGGAGAAACATCACTATCTTATCTGGAAGATCAACTCCCACTTGATTCAAATGATTGTTGTACTCAGACAATCTGAGCACAAGCTCAACAATTGAGCTTTTCTCCCTTAGTATGTATAGGCTAAGAAAATCGTCGGAGGTCTTATACCTCTTGACATGGGCACGAGCCTGAAATCCCAATTTCAGCCCTCGAAACATCTCATATGTTTCGCGATGTTTCAAAATGTCTTCGGTGCCTCAACTCTAAACCGTTTAATTGAACTATCACGTAGTTATCAAAATGTGTACGTCAGATGTTCGCAACACCCACAGATGACGTTCGAGGTTCAGCACACTGAGCGGTGCATTAAGGACATAAGCCTTCTATGAAGCAAATGAGGACAATCCTCAGTTTACGGACCTAGTCCGCATAATTGCTACTATCAACTTTCAACTAAATTTTTTTCTAGGAACATATCTAAACAGTAGAACTGAAGCGCGAGCTATGACATAATTTGCGAAGACCTTTTGACTATGTTTAGGATAATTAAGTTCATCTTATGAACTCCCACTCAGATAGACATCCCTCCAGTCATCTAAGTGATTACATGATCCGAGTCAACTAGGCCGTGTCCGATCATCACGTGAGACGGACTAGTCAACATCGGTGAACATCTTCATGTTGATCGTATCTACCATACGACTCATGCTCGACCTTTCGGTATCTTGTGTTCCGAGGCCATGTCTGTACATGCTAGGCTCGTCAAGTTAACCCTAAGTGTTTTGCATGTGTAAAACCGTCTTACACCCGTTGTATGTGAACGTAAGGATCTATCACACCCGATCATCACGTGGTGCTTCGAAACGACGAACTTTAGCAACGGTGCACAGTTAGGGGAGAACACATTCTTGAAATTGTAATGAGGGATCATCTTATTTACTACCGTCGTTCTAAGCAAATAAGATGTATAAACATGATAAAAATCACATGCAATCAAATAATAGTGACATGATATGGCCAATATCATATAGCTCCTTTTATCTCCATCTTGGGGCTCCATGATCATCTTGTCACCGGCATGACACCATGATCTCCATCATCATGATCTCCATCATCGTGTCTTCTTGAAGTTGTCTCGTCATCTATTACTTCTACTACTATGGCTAACGCTTTAGCAATAAAGTAAAGTAATTACATGACGTTTAAGTTGACACGCAGGTCATAAGTAAATAAAGACAACTCCTATGGCTCCTGCCGGTTGTCATACTCATCGACATGCAAGTCGTGATACCTATTACAAGAACATGATCAATCTCATACATCACATATATCATTCATCACATCCTTTTGGCCATATGACATCACATAGCATACCCTGCAAAAACAAGTTAGACGTCCTCTAATTGTTGTTTGCATGTTTTACGTGGCTGCTATGGGTTTCTAGCAAGAACGTTTCTTACCTACGCAAAACCACAACGTGATATGCCAATTGCTATTTACCCTTCATAAGGACCCTTTTCATCGAATCCGATCCGACTAAAGTGGGAGAGACAGACACCCGCCAGCCACCTTATGCAACTAGTGCATGTTTGTCGGTGGAACCGGTCTCACGTAAGCATACGTGTAAGGTTGGTCCAGGCCGCTTCATCCCACAATACCGTCGAATCAATATAAGACTAGTAATGGCAAGCATATTGAACAAAATCAACGCCCACAACTTCTTTGTGTTCTACTCGTGCATAGAATCTACGCATAGACCTAGCTCATGATGCCACTGTTGGGGAACGTAGCACAAATTCAAAATTTTCCTACGTGTCACCAAGATCTATCTATGGAGTCATCTAGCAACGAGGGAGGAGTGGATCTACATACCCTTGTAGATCGCGCGCGGAAGCGTTCAAGAGAATGGGGTTGATGGAGTCGTACTCGTCGTGATCCAAATCACCGATGATCCTAGCGCCGAACGGACGACACCTCCGTGTTCAACACACGTACGGAGCAGCGACGTCTCCTCCTTCTTGATCCAGCAAGGGGGGAGGAGAGGTTGATGGAGATCCAACAGCACAACGGCGTGGTGGTGGAAGTAGCGGGATTCCAACAGGGCTTCGCCAAGCGCTGCGGGAGGAGGGAGATGTGTCATGGGAGGGAGAGGGAGGTGCCAGGGCTTAGGTTTGGTTGCCCTCCCTTCCCCCACTATATATAGGGCCAAGGGAGAGGGGGAGGGCGCAGCCTTGCCCCTTCCTCCAAGGAAGGGTGCGGCCAAGGGAGGAGTCCCTCGTCCCCAAGGCACCTCGGAGGTGCCTTCCCCTTTTAGGACTCTTCCTTTCCCTCTTCTCTTGGCGCATGGGCCTCTTGGGGCTGGTGCACTTGGCCAATATAGGCCAAGGCGCACCCCCTACAGCCCATGTGCCCCCCCGGGGCAGGTGGCCCCACCCGGTGGACCCCCGGGACCCTTCCGGTGGTCCCGGTACAATACCGGTGACCCCGAAACTTGTCCCGATGGCCGAAATAGCACTTCCTATATATAATTCTTTACCTCCGGACCATTCGGAACTCCTCGTGACGTCCGGGATCTCATCCGGGACTCCGAACAACTTTCGGGTTACTGCATACTAATATCTCTATAACCCTAGCATCACCGAACCTTAAGTGTGTAGACCCTACGAGTTCGGGAAGCATGCAGACATGACCGAGACGTTCTCCGGTCAATAACCAACAGCGGGATCTGGATACCCATGTTGGCTCCCACATGTTCCACGATGATCTCATCGGATGAACCTCGACGTCAAGGACTTAATCAATCCCGTATACAATTCCCTTTGTCTAGCGGTATTGTACTTGCCCGAGATTCGATCGTCGGTATCCCTATACCTTGTTCAATCTCGTTACCGACAAGTCTCTTTACTCGTTCCGTAACACATCATCCCGTGATCAACTCCTTGATCACATTGTGCACATTATGATGTTGTCCTACCGAGTGGGCCCAGAGATACCTCTCCGCTTACACGGAGTGACAAATCCCAGTCTCGATTCGTGCCAACCCAACAGACACTTTCGGAGATACCTGTAGTGCACCTTTATAGTCACCCAGTTACGTTGTGACGTTTGGTACACCCAAAACATTCCTACGGTATCCGGGAGTTGCACAATCTCATGGTCTAAGGAAATGATACTTGACATTAGAAAAGCTTTAGCGAACGAACTACACGATCCTTGTGCTAGGCTTAGGATTGGGTCTTGTCCATCACATCATTCTCCTAATGATGTGATCCCGTTATCAATGACATCCAATGTCCATGGTCAGGAAACCTAACCATCTATTGATCAACGAGCCAGTCAACTAGAGGCTTACTAGGGACATTGTGTTGTCTATGTATCCACACATGTATCTGAGTTTCCTATCAATACAATTCTAGCATGGATAATAAACGATTATCATGAACAAGGAAATATAATAATAACTAATTTATTATTGCCTCTAGGGCATATTTCCAACACAAGACACATTCAGAGAAGGTTAAAGTCTGTCAGAAAAATGAAAAACTCCGGAGTTATTGCATTGGATTATATCCAAACGTCTAAAAATCCGGTAGGTCCTTTTACTAAGGGTCTATCACGTAATGTGATAGATAATGCATCGAGGGAGATGGGTATGAGACCCACAATATGAGTTGTTCATAGTGGTAACCTATTCTTTGTGATCGGAGATCCCGTGAATTAGATGTGGAAGACAAGCTGTTGGTCAACTGAGAGGAGAGTATCCTTATTATTCACAATACCACTCCATGAAGATGCAATACTCTCCTTATCTTCATGGCAGATTGATGTATATCTTAATGTGTTCTAAGTGGCTTATTTAAGCAGAGATGTTATCCTGCAGAACATCTTTTTGAAGAACACACCTATATGAGTGTGATTGTCAAACGTCGCAATCTATGAGAGTAGGGTTCTCTCTAGTAAACTCATGAAAGGTCACGAAGTATGACGCATAAGCTCCACCCGCGGGGAAGACCCACGGTAGCCACGTATCGGCCAAGGCTTTATGTGAAGCTAGATTCACAGAAAACTTGCAGTTCAAGGCCCAGTCCACTGTTCAAGTTGCTTACTAGTGTAGCATAGAGTTCTAGGTGGAAGTTCAACTTAACAGTCTCCACTGCAGTACCGGTATATAAAACAGTGTTTTGGAACCAAAGGCAAATTTTTGTGTGCCTCTGGGATCTGGTGGGGGATTGCTGGAATTTTGTCTATTTTGGGCCTAGCCCAATAGCAGTTTCAGAAATTCCTAATAAATCCTAGAGGCCCACACAGCCCATTTGTGCAAGGCAAGAGGTGGAACAAAAGTTTAGTCCCACATTGCTAGTTGAGTGGGAGTTGGACCTCCTTATAAGGGAGGTTCTCTCCCCACTTGTACGAGCATGAGAACAAGAGGAATATCCACGCACGCTCCTCCTCCGCCGCCCGCCTCGCCACGCCACGCCTCGTCACGACGCGCCGCGCCGCGGGTTGCGGGAATGAGCCGAGCCGATGTCTAAATTTTTGCACGCACGACGGGTATACAAAAGGTCACGTGGGAGTTGAAACATTTTTCTGTAGTGGACACTGAATTCGAATGGCGCGCCTCTTCGGCCGCTGCCTGTTCGCTTCGTCTCCCTTCGTTGCTTCACCTCCCGTCGCGGCCTCTTCGCGTCCTTCTCTTGTGCCTATATAAGAGATGTCGCTCCTCTCTAGAGAGACACACCAGAAGATCCCCTTCCTCTCGCCACAAAGTTCCTGAGCACTGCGCTGCTGCTACGATCTTTCCCATCCCGGCTTGCGGCGTGCACCGCATGTCGGGACAGTATTCCTCCGAAACCGCACCTTTTGAGTCCTGTACGGGAGAAGGGTGATAAGGTTTTTGGGGAGCGCTCAGCACGACTACTGGCTGCTTCATCACAGACGATCCGGTCGTCGACGACTACTTCCCCGACGACGAATTCTTCCCCGACGTCCACGACCTCCTCGACAACATGGCAGGCGAGGACACCGACCCCAAGTCCAGCGCTTCTGTTGCTGCTGTCCCGTACGTGTTCTTGTCTTTCCTGTTAAAGGTTCTGCCACAATTCCTTGTTCTAGTCCTTGTCCTACACATGTTAGGTTCTACTTCATATATACTACTTGCTATATTGTCTGCTTTAGATATGATAGGCTACGGTTCATATATGCAGAAGCTATTTACCTTCTCTTTGTCAAAATGCATGACTTGTTTTATCTCTTCTATATTAGTCATGCTTTATCTAGTATTTCTGTTAATAAAATCATTTGGTAAATTGCTCATATTTCCAACAGCCAGCTCTGCCCAAGGTCGAGCTGCCGCCGTTCCCGGAGGTGCATCTGCCACATAAGCCTGAGCTACCCAAGGTAGAGCTGCCGCCATTCCCTGAGGTGCACCTGCCACCCAAGCCCGAATTGCCGACGTTCCAGAGGTGCACCTTCCAGCCAAGCTAGAGCTGCCTAAGGTGGAGCTGCCACCAAAGCCAGATATGCCCACCATCCTGGAGTTCCACTTCCCGGAGCCAGAGGCTAGAGATATTTTACGATGCATCATACTACCCAATATAACTGGTAGTATTAAACTGATCCAACGGTTTGATAATGGACGCCGATAAGTGCCACACGTGTGAGCGTTAGGGGGTCTGCCCACAAATTTTGTGTGGTGTATAATAGGAAAAGCCCACACACCCACGTGTGGGCAAAACAAGTAATGCCCACACACCTCTTTTTTCCCTCCCGATCCCTCCCACACATGTGCGTGTGGGCGAAATAGATAACGCCCACACGCCCCGTACGTCAGGCCTCGTACCTCGTGGTCCCGCACGCCTCGCGTGACAGTCACCACGCGTCCCGCAGTTGTCATGGTCTAGACCCTCGTCCATGTTCGTTTAACTATAGTTGCCATGTTGCTGAATTTCGGTTGCCATGTCGGACAACTACAGTTGCCATGGTTGCTCAACTACAGTTGCCATGTATGGTCTGGTCTACTGCAGTTGCCATGATTTTAAAACTTTAGGAGTTGCCACCCACTAACACTATGCAGTTTCTGTGTAGCACTACAAAAAGGCATGGCAAAAAACCATGTTCGGGTAAAAGAAAGAGTTGTCGTGTGCTCACAAGCATGCTAGGGCAGTTGCCATGTAAAGAGTAAGAGTTGTCATCTGCTTACGTGCACGCTAGGGCAGTTGTCATGTACCATGCAAAAACACATGACAACTCGGGTAAAAGAGAGTTGCCATCTTACAAGCAAAGCTAGGGCAGTTGCCATGTACCCTGCAGAAACACATGGCAACTGCCAGCTTTGTGTGTGGGCGAGGAGGCGGGCGTGTGGGCAAAGTGATAAACGCCCACACACCAGCCACCTCTGCATGCGTGAAAACTGGTGCGTGGGTGAATTGTTAAACGCTCACACACCAGCCCCCCGTGTGGTGAAAAAGGACGTGTGGGTGACCGAACGAATGCCCACACACCAGCTTAGTCCTACGTGGCGCACAAAAACTGCTAGAACGCGCCAAGATACATGCAGAATTGGTTGGACGAGGATCCATCCGTGTGGGCGAGTTGCCAGACGCCCACACGTGTGAGCGTTCGTGTTTTCGTTGATAATTCCAATTTAGGGGTAAATTTGTCCTTTCTTCCAACTTTTAATAACTATTTATATAATATTGAATTAAAATATGATTCAACCTGCACGTGGTCATCCTCAACCTCCGTTATCCCCACATCATCAATAGTCACAGCCAACCAGTCTGCAGGCCACCGCCGGCCACCTCCAGCTTCCACATCCCAACGCCGCAACGCCACTTGCAGACTCCCGCACCCAGGACTTTCATCATCTTGAGGCTGCTAGCCTACTCCAGGCGCGCACCCTCATCTCCATGGCAGATTGACAATGTTCGTCAACAGGGCTGCACGTTGGACTAGCTAGCAAGGTATTGATTGGTACAATCTTTACCCAGCAGACCACACACACTGCTAATCGAGTGCCCTCCGTACACACATCCAGTACTTGTACTCATTATCCATCCAACACTCGCATCATGAATAAGCAAAACACAGGCCATGGCTACCAGAGGAGAGATAGAGTTTGTGCCGTGGGGCTCTATGTGATGGAGAGAGGAAGCTCCGGTGCACGAGTAGAGGGCCACCGAGCAGCCATTATTAGGAAAAGGCATGTTAGTGGCGCATCTGTTTTGGTCATTAATGGCATACTACAGGTGCGCCACTATCATCACGCCATTAGTAACTAATACTAATGGCGCACCCCTGGTGCGCCATTAGTATACCAGACAGTAGTGGCGCACCAGGCAGTGCGCCATTAGTATGTCCCATGATGCGTCATTAGTATGTCTCCCAGGGGGTCATATTTACCTTGTGTTCTGGGTTACTAATGGCGCACTACTAGGCAGTGCGCCACTAGTGTGTTTATTGCGGTGCGCCACTAAAGTGCTGTGTGGTGTGTCACTAGTATGAATATTAGGAATTTTTTCCCTTTTCTGATATTTGCATAGGTTACAAAATTTATTACTGGACAGAATATAGACAGCACCACACAGCAACAACAGATTTATCGAATACAATAGAAGATTAGTCTTCGAATACAATTCATCATATTAGTCTCCGAATTCAAAAGACCGAACAAAGTTAGAACATTACAAGTCTCGAGACCGCGAGTAGCGAGTTTGTCTTCACATTAGAAGTCGATATCGATCATCTAAACTACCATCACATAGAAGAGAGCTGCGGTCATCACGATTAGCATCATCGCGATGAAACTGGTCTTCATCTGGTTCCTCTTCCACTCCCTCCTCTCTCCCACTAGATAGCGCGCGTATCTAGCTTCCGCCTCCGCCCTAGTGGTGTACCCTTTGTAACTGTTACCGCTGAAATGGTGAACCTGTCTCCGACACTCCTCCTAGTCGTCGTAGACTCCGAAAACCTTACCCTTGTACACGACATGCAATGGCATCTCTATGCACTAGCCAAACAAAACGTTAGTAGCAATTCAGAGACAATACATAAGCAATATATAAGAATGCAACAAAAAGATCGGAAGAGAAAAGCAAGACATTAATAGCACGATTCATGGTCCTACTAATAAATAGCATCGATTACATATAAGTTGAACGACTGTTCAAACCAAAAAGACATACAAGTTCATTAAAGTTTAATTACAACATGAGCTAATCGATATTTCAGAACTACACATAGCATCACTACTTTCGACTCGACTCAAGGACCGGAGCATGGATGAAGCCGTCGTCTATCGTGATGGTCATGAAATCGCGGGCGTTGTCAGCCTGCATTTGTAGCGTTGTTTCTATCTCACTGTTGGACGGTTGATATCTGAGGTAGAACTGCCCCGAGGTACGAAGGACATCTTGGTGGATGATTTCCGCAAACTCCAACTGGATGAGAAAGAATTCTTGTCTAATGTCCGCGTCCTGGATTGCTGACAAGCTTGCAGCCCAATCTTTGAGATTTTTTGGTAGCAGCAGGTGATTATGGTCCCGTACGATCGCCTGCATGTGATGGAGGGCCTAGTAGGCATCCTTCTAACCGCCAGGCAGCTGCTTGACGCAGGGGAACGCTGTATTATGGGCGAACACATGCTTGCCGTACCTACGAATTGGCCTGCTGAAGGTGCCTCCAGATCTGGCATAGCCAGGGAGAACATCATCAAGAACTTTCTTGATATTTGTGTAGTCTTTCTTCGACTGACGGTCCTTGTCGAAATACGTGGCCATGGAATATTTCGGGCTTAAGAGGGTGAGTGTGCAATGTGTGTCACTGCACAAAACACAGAATGTTAGAAGAAAAAAAAGAACGATCGAAATCTAAGAAATCATATGTTACGGGGCGGTGATGGGATGACTTACTCGGGAAAGTAAGGCACGAGGAAGTTATCCTTATCTGGGTTTGCCAGAATGACGCCTTCGGGGTATGAACTCGTGACTTGCTGGTCCCCAGCGCTGCCCAAGATCTTGGCACGCACATAGAAGGGGTCGACTATCACGACGTCCGGGGTCTTGTCGCTAATGATCCGCATCTCCATACTCAGCAAAAATAGCTGAACGAAGGTGTAGTGCAGCGGATGAAGGTTAAAGATAGCGAAGATGTCATCAAACCGTAGGACGATCATACCCCTGATGGCGCTATCCATAAAGCCCTTGCCCTCTGGCACCTTGGCCATGAAAACCGGGTATGCCACATCATTCTCTCGGAGACGCCGCTTCTCCAAAGAAAGAACACTGTCATGCAGACTCCGCATAGCGCCGGTTGCAGCATTGAGCAGATTAGTCGGTAGCATCGGCCTACCCGCCACATGCACCCTCCTCGAGATATCCTTAGGTGAAGGTGCCCGTCCTAAGCACGGATCATACTCGGTGCCGGCTAGCTCGCACCCTTGTTACTCTTTCTTTTCCGCCCCTTCTTCTTCTGCTGTAATAGGATCGAGTTCTGCTCACAGATAGTCTTCTTGGGTGTATTAGGGCTGATAATATTTCGCACCTCGGCTATCTGAGGCTCGGTGAAGGCGGCAGCTGGAGGCGTCTGTTGAGAACTGAACGCTAGACGACGCCTGTTGCAACTGGGTTTCTCCGCGGTACCAGCCCGATCGTCTTTTGCAGGGTTGGGTTCTTGAGAAGGAGGCCCCAAGAATTCGTCACCGTACCCATGTTCGTTGAAGTACTTACCGACATTGGTAAATGTACCGTCGTTGTCGTCATCGGCGTCGTCCGGATCCTGTGCCATATCCATGTCCGGCATGTCCGGTAGCGTTGCGGGGGTCTTGCCATGGCTTGGCGCCGGCATGACTGGCGGTGTTGTCTGTGCGGTGGTGTCCCCCGCCCTCAAACGAATCTGGCTCTTCGGCCAAAGCATGGGCCAGCTTATGCAGGCGCTGGGGGTCATCACATCATCTTCGTCGGTCCCATGGGGTCGATATGGAGGTAACATGTTATCGAAGCCCGGCAGCACCCGAACCAGTTGAACCCTATAAACAATGGGTGGCATCTGATTACCGTGGAACACGCGGCTGCCCGGTTGAACGATTCTGCCCTTGGCGACATCGACCAACTCGTCATTCACGAAGTGCAGGAGAGTGCACGGAACATCGGCGACGCCCTGCGAAAACATGTAGGGCGTCAGGGGTGCCCATTCAAAGGCAAGGAGATGAAGTCATCGGCCAAGAGGCTTAATTAGTTACCATGATGGCGTCGAGCTCGGCTAATGTCGAGGCACTGCCAACGATGGGCGTGCAAGTGACGGAGGGGCCACTTGCTGCCGAGGTGCCGGTCGGCGTATTCTTCCCACACCGGGGCGTATTAAGCTGCAATGCCAGTGCCGCCGCGGGAGACACCAATGCCGCTTTCGCCGGAGACACCAATGGCACCGCTGGCGCATTGCACGAGTTGCTGCCCATGAAGATGGAAATCAGGGGCGGCCCCTGTTGGCCGCCCACAATCCATGCCTGCAGCCCAGAAACCAAGGTAGGCATAACGGCGGTGATCGTCGCTCCCAGTTGGTCTCGCACTTGATCTTCGACAATCTCCGAAATCCGCGCCACTTGTGCTTTGAGTTGTTGAACCTCGCGCTCCTGGCTTTTCGAGCTGGTCTTTCTCTCCTTTCACCCAGCGGTATATGATACATCTCCAACGTATCTATAATTTTTGATTGCTCCATGCTATATTATCTACTGTTTTAGACATTATTGGGCTTTATTATCCACTTTTATATTATTTTTGGGACTAACCTATTAACCGGAGGCCCAGCCCAGAATTGCTGTTTTTTGTGCCTATTTTAGGGTTTCGAAGAAAAGGAAAATATCAAATGGAGTCCAAACGGAATGAAACCTTCGGAAACGTGATTTTCTCATCAGATAAGATCCAGGAGAGTTGGACCCTCCGTCAAGAAAGCCACGAGGTGGTCACGAGGGTAGGGGGCGCCCCCCTAGGGCGCGCCCCTGCCTCGTGGGCCCCTCGAAGCTCCACCGACGTACTTCTTCCTCCTATATATATCCATGTACCCCTAAACGATCGGGGACGGAGCCAAAAACCTAATTCCATCGCCGCAACTTTCTGTATCCACGAGATCCCATCTTGGGGCCTGTTCCGGAGCTCCGCCGGAGGAGGCATCGATCATGGAGGGCTTCTACATCATCATCCAAGCCCCTCCGATGAAGTGTGAGTAGTTTACTTCAGACCTACGGGTCCATAGCTAGTAGCTAGATGGCTTCTTCTCTCTTTTTGAATATCAATACAATGTTCTCCCCCTCTCTCGTGGGGATCTATTCGATGTAATCTTCTTTTTGCGGTGTGTTTGTTGAGACCGATGAATTGTGGGTTTATGATCAAGTCTATCTATGAATAATATTTGAATCTTCTCTGAATTCTTTTATGTATGATTGGTTATCTTTGCAAGTCTCTTCGAATTATCAGTTTGGTTTGGCCTACTAGATTGGTTGTTCTTGCCATGGGAGAAGTGCTTAGCTTTGGGTTCGATCTTGTGGTGTCGTTTCCCAGTGACAGAAGGGGCATCAAGGCACGTATTGTATCGTTGCCATCGAGGATAACAAGATGGGGTTTTTATCATATTGCATGAAACTATCCCTCTACATCATGTCATCTTGCTTAAGGCGTTACTCTGTTTTTAACTTAATACTCTAGATGCATGCTGGATAGCGGTCGATGAGTGGAGTAATAGTAGTAGATGCAGAATCGTTTCGGTCTACTTGTCTCGAACGTGATGCCTATATACATGATCACACCTAGATATTCTCATAACTATGCTAAATTCTGTCAATTGCTCAATAGTAATTTGTTCACCCACCGTAGAATACTTATGCTCTTGAGAGAAGCCACTAGTGAAACCTATGGCCCCCGGGTCTCTTTCTCATCATATCAATCTCCATCACTTTATTATTGCTTTGCTATTACTTTGCTTTTACTTTGCTTTTACTTTGTTTACTTTGCATCTCTATACCAAAAATACCAAAAAAATATTATTTATCATCTCTATCAGATCTCACTTTCGTAAGTGACCGTGAAGGGATTGACAACCCTAAGTGCGTTGGTTGCGTTGAACTATTGTTTTTGTGTAGGTACGAGGGACTCGAGCGTAGCCTCCTATTGGATTGGTACCTTGGTTCTCAAAAACTAAGGGAAATACTTACGCTACTTTGCTGCATCATCCCTTCCTCTTCGGGAAATCCAACACAGTGCTCAAGAGGTAGCAAGAAGAATTTCTGGCGCCGTTGCCGGGGAGGTTTGCGCAAGTCAAGATTTGACTCCCGACAACGAGCCATTTTTGGCGCCATTGCCGGGGAGTCTGTGCAAAAGTCAATATACCAAGTACCCATCACAATCCCTATCTCCCGCATTACATTATTTGCCATTTGCCTCTCGTTTTCCTCTCCCCCAATTCACCCTTGCCGTTTTATTCGCCCTCTCTCTCTCCTTCCTCCCTCTCTATTTACCTCTTTTACCGTTTTGCTCTTTGTTTGCTCGTGTGTTAGTTTGCTTGCTTGCCGTTATGGCTAGTTCTTTACCTTCTGCCTCTATGTCTGAAATTGGGGATACTATTGTCGATAATAATTTTGATGCTCCTACTAAAGAACCCACTATCTCACATATAAAAAGATTTCGTGTTGGTAGTGGTAATATTATTGGAAAGGGAGTTATTCAAGATTTCTTTACTTGTGCCGGTGCTTTACCTTCTATGGGTAGTTCTATTCTTCATAGAACTAGTAGTCTTGCGGACGCTATTGCCATGCTTGTAGTTGAACTTGAGAGGCAATTCATGCACTTGCATCCTTCTATACAAAGGATTTTCCTAGAATTTTCTAATATTGAGCATTCTTCTATTAAGCGTGCCATTACTATCTTTTTGGCTCATGAGTTTCGATTCATAATTAAAGAGGCCAAAGAAATCTTTGCGCATTATAGGGTAGATACTTGCCGTCCTCCCATAGAGACTATCCTCTTTGATCAAGAAGAAATAATGCATTTTCAGTCTCTAGACTATGTTGCTTTCAATGAAAATCTTAGAAAAAGGGTTCCTACCAATGTTTTAGTTGATAGAATTTCTAAACTTAATGATGATTTAGCTATTCGAGATAATGAATTTGGATATTCTCTTGAATATAGGCTCACAAAGTTCTGTCAAAAGAATGCTTATAATGATGAATTGGTTGTGCAATATGAAGGACCAAAGGAGGAACCTATACCTCCCAAGGTTGATCTTGGAGACTTTTGTCCCAACAAATTAGCCCTTTTGATTACTTTTGCTTGCCTCAAAGAAAACTTGCTGCTGAACGTAGAGAATATGAAATGAGTTTTAACAATCTATCTTATTATTATGGCAATACCTAGATCTATTCTTGCTTGTTATGCCTAGCTAGGGGCGTTAAACGATAGCGCTTGTTGGGAGGCAACCCAATTTTATTTTTATTCCTTGCTTTATGCTCCTGTTTACTAATAAATAAATTATCTAGCCTCTGTTTTGGTTGCATTTTTGTGTGTTTAATTAGTGTTTGTGCCAAGTAGAACCGTTGGGAAGACTTGGGGAAAGTCTTGTTGAACTTGCTGTAAAAAACAGAAACTTTAGCGCTCACGAGAACTGCTATCATTTTTATTTGTAAAGTGCTATTGTCGGGTGGTTGGTGCGACATATGCCAATGGATGGCTTATCATTGTGGGAGCCAATCAAACATTGCCGATGCCTGGAAACGGGATAAGGCGAAGACATGCACGCCGGTGAATCTTACCCAGCTTCAGGGCTCTCCGTGGAGATAACACCCCTAATGCTGCTCTGCGGGGTCTCCGCATGATCACTAGCTCAAAGGGTAGCTACAGAATGCTCCTTGAGCTGTTCGGTGAAAGGATGAAGGAGGGCCAGGCTAGCCCGCTCCTCTTCTCCTTGTGGTGTCTAAAATCTACCCAAAGAGCGATCTCCCCTGCATGGGAACCCTGGGGGGTTTATATAGGCCTACCCCCAGGGGTACAATGGTAATCCGGCTGGGCGTGGGCCCCAGCCGTCTGTGTCTACGCCCGCCGGCTTCTCCGCCGACTGGTGGGCCCGCCGGCTGCCGATCCTTTGGACGACAGGCCGGCCCCACCGCCCGGGGGTCTTGTCGGGGGCTGGTTACTGTTACCTTGCCCCTGGTGACGATGGCTTTGTCGTGGTAAGCATGGCTACAGTGCCGCCACGAGGCAGCTCATCACTGTAACCTTACCTTCTCCTATCTCCTTAATGAAGCTCCTCCTTGGAGGGAGAAAGTTGGCCGGCTATCGGAAGCCGGCCATATCCCTGGCCGGCTGCGGGAAGCCCGGCCGCCTTTGGGATCTCCCTGACCAAGGGGGCCCGCCACCCACGGGTTGTACTGGCCGCTCGCCGTGGGTGATGTCACGATCATCGTGGCAACAGTGCCGCGCCGGACAGGGATGGCCGCCCCGTACGGTGCACTGTGGCCAGGTGTGCGCCGGGATTCGGGGGTGGCAGGCTTTTCTGTAGCCACGCCCCGTCTTGTCGCCATTATGTGGGTGCAGACTCTGAGGGCAAGATCTTAGCCGCCTGCTGAGGGGCCGGCTCCTAGGAGTTGGCCTTCTCGTGGTCTTGTTTCTCAAAGATTTCAGGGCTGGGCCGCCTTCGCGCAGCCGGCTTGAGAGGTAGCCGGCTAGGGGAAGGCGGCCCCGTGTCTTGGACGCTTGGAGGCTTGATCGGTCTGTAATTTTTCTGAAGTACCAGGGGAAGCCGGCTAGGCTACTCGTGGTCATTTACTCTGACGGTAGTCCCCGAAGTTGGTTGGGCTCCAAGGCAGAAAAAAGTCGGGGAGCTCAGTCAGCTTCCTATCTTGAGGAGCCGGGAACTAGAAGCCGGTTTCGACTAGGCGCGCTGTCTCCCAGAGATCTCGAAGTTTGAAGGCGGGTGCCAGTCGGCGCGTGAGTCCGGCTGTGAGCTGACCGCTCGTTGTCTGTGCGCCACGTGGCATCCTCCGGCTGGAGGGGCCTGCCAGCCCACGCGCGCGACGGGACACCGACACAGTCTAGGGCCCGCCACTACAGGGCCTCGGCCCACGCGCGGATCTTCTGCGGCCTGGACGGACCGCGCATGCCCCAGCGGCGGTTTCCCCACACCGTAATGGCGCAATAATCACGGTGCGTGGGGGAGTGGGTGCAGTTAATCCCACATCTCCCCACGTCATGCCTCCTCGGCTTCGCCGCACGAGGCTATAAGTAGGGGGAGAGGAGGGGAGCGCCAAACGCTCGCGTGCTCTCCCTCGCTCTGCCCCCTCCTTCTTCTTCCTCCTCTTGTCACGACAGCTACCTTCCGCCGCTCGGTCTTCGTGCCAATCTTCTTGGCTCGCCGTTGCTTCGTCGTAGTTGGGTTGTGCACCCTCCTTTCGCCGCACCTTTCTCGCCGGCGCGCCGTTCCCGTGGCATTGTCGAGCTCCTAGGACGGCTCCAACGTCCACGACAACGACGTCGACTTCCTCTGTCGGACGCGGTGGCTGCCGGGCGCGGATCTTGTGCGGGTCCGCCTCGCAACGGAGAGGGAAATCTCGCCGGCGCCAGAAGAGGACGAGCGGGTAATCTTCCGCTCGCACTGCCTGCGCGGCTTCGGCCTGCCGGCGAGCGGGTTCCTCCACTCGTTCCTTGAATTTTATCATCTCCAGCTGCATCACCTCACTCCCAACGCGGTGATGCTGCTGTCGGCCTTCGTCACCCTGTGCGAGGGTTTTCTCGGCGTCCTCCCCACTCTCGAACTATGGGGAGAGTTCTTTCAGTGCATGCTCGGCACCGTCGTCGCGGGCGTGCCCGCCCCATGCGGTGCCTTCATTGCCATGCGGAGGGCGAGCGACAATAACCCGTTTCCGCTCATCCCGCTGATCCAGTCGGTGAAGCTCTGGCAGAAGTCCTACTTTTATGTGAAGAATATTGCTCCGCAGGGCGACTTCGTCAACCTGCCGGCTTACATAGCTGGCCCGCCGGCTGGGAGGAAGCCTTCATGGTCCTTCCGGTCCAGGTCGATGTCTCCGGGCGGGTCCGCCTCCGTTGCCCGGCTCCGGGTGATGACCCAGTCGGAGGGTCTGTCCGGGGCTGACCTGGTGGCCGCCTTCGTGGAGCGCCGGGTGCTCCCGCTCCAGGGCCGACCTCATATGATCTGCCAGATGAGCGGCCGCTTTGACCCGTGCCGGCTAAGCACCAAGGAGATGCCTCACGCCGAGGTGTCTTACATGGTGAACTACATTTCCAACTGCAAGCTCACCGAGGAGTGGCAGTATGGCAAGGTGCCGTAGTCTCGCGCCAATCCTCCGTCGGTAGTAAGTTTCTCTTCCTCTTTATCTTTGCTTGTTGCCGAGTTCATGGTGGCCGACTCCTGACCAGCCGACCTTTCTTTGGCAGAACCCCATGCTTCCGCCAGCAGCCGGGGCCGCAGGGGTGGAACGCCAGTTCCTCCCCGACCCTACGATGGACGACGTAGACGACCCAGACCTGGGGGCGGCCGCCATGGAAGGCGACGTCGCGGGGGAAGGCGGCGACGCAGGCGGGTCCGGGCTCGGGGATGACTTCGAGGACTGGCCAGATGACGACGAGGCCGAAGTCATCGCGCGCCGCCGGCCGGCGCCCGATCATCATGGTGCGGGCCCATCCGCCGGGCCGACTGCCCAGGGCGCCGCGCAGAAGCGTTGGGCCGCGTCGACCCACTTCGGCAGTCGGCCGAAGAAGCCCTAGAGTACTGCGATTGCGACCAAACGGGATGAGGCGGCCGCGAAGGCAGCCCGCTTTCGCAAGGTGGTGAAGCAGCCGCAAGCGGTCTCAGCGTAAGTGTCGCTGTTCTCATACCTTTCTTTTTTCTTCTTCTTCGGTTGATGTTTTTCCAAACCCTTTTCTCAATTTATCAAACAGGGCCCCTCTTTCCCTTGGGCGAGCCCCGGCCGCCTCCATAGTCGGAGCCGTAGGAGGGTCTTCAAGCTCGCGCCGGGTAGATCCCCGCGCCGACCTCCTAGAGGCGATGGAGCGGAACGCGCGGGAAGCGCGGGAGGAGCGGGAGGCGGAGGAGCGGAGGGCGACTCGGGAGGCAGAGCAGAAGTCGGCAGAGGCGCGAGCCGTCGCGGCCGCCAAGGCCCAAGCGAAGGCCGCAGATGCGGAGAGGGAGGTGGAGGCCCTGCAGAACCAGCCTCCGCAGTTCGTCATTCCCCTCCGCGCCGCGGCTCCCGACACCCCTGTGCCCCCGTTGGAGGAGGCCGACTGCGGCTAGCCGGAGATGGAGAGGGAGGTGGCGCCATCATCGCCGACTGGAGCGGGCCAAGGAGGCCGGCCTGAAGTGCCGCCAGCGCAGCCGGCTGGGGATGAGCCGACCGTGGGAGGGGATCTTGTGATCTCGTCACCGCTTCGCCGACGCGCGGGGAAGGTGACTTCAGCGCCGGACGCGTAGAAGACCGTGGACGCCGGCTCGTCGGCCCAGGACCTAGAGGCGGCCGGCGACAGCTCGTCCAGGTGGGCGCCGGGCGGCGGGACAGCCATGCTGAATGTTGTGGCGCAGGACGTCCGGAACCGGCTTCAGGCCCAAGCCACCGCGCTGAAGGAGTACACCCAAGAGTTTCTCACGACGTGGTCGGTTATTCGGGTGAGTCCTCCTGCTCCTTTGATTGCTTTTAATTTCTTCCGTGTGGGCGCGTCAGCGCACCCACTGGGTGTAGTCCCCGAGTTCCGAGCTGGCTGCTGAGCAGGCGGCTTGGAACTTATTGGAAAGCTTGATTACCATCTTGTTCTTACTCACATCCCTTGTCTTCTCTGCAGGAGTACCACAACCTCCGCGCGGCCGCCTTCAACTCCCAGGCCCAGGAGTTGAATCAGAAAGCCTCTGATCTGACCGAGAGCGGGAGTAAGCACTTTGTTTTTCTTTTAAGTGGGGGCGCGTCAGCGCACCCACTGGGTGTAGTCCCCGAGATTCGGGCCGACTACCGGGTAGTCGGGTCGGATCTTTTCCTGACGACTTCTTTCTTTATACTGCAGGGGCCAATGCCGACTTGAGAAGCCAGCTGAGCGGAGCCCAGACCGCCCTTCGTGCCAAGGAGGCCGAGTGCACCGCCCTGGCTCAAGAGCGTGATCGCCTGGCCTAGAAGCTGGCCGACCAGGAGGAGAGCCACAAGAAGGCCCTGAAGGCGGCGCAGGACAGCGAGGCCGCCCTCAAAGCCGAGTATGAGACCGAGGCGGCAAACTGGGCCGAGATGAGGCAGGCACTGAGACAAGGCTATAGCCGGGTGGAAGACTTGATTGATGGTAGGCCGTCTTCATCTTTGCTTCCTTGCCTGCCTTCTACTATCTGATTCATTTTTTTGATTTTGTGTCACTGCTTTCCTCTTTGTGCAGATTACTTCCGCGGCTACTTAGCAGCCACCACCCAAGCCATCGAGGCCTACCACGATGCGCGATGGCAGGCGGGGGCCGAGATTGCGCTGAATGCCAGCAGGTCACTTGAGGAGCAGCTTTTGGGGTTTCAAGCCCGCCTACAGTCGGCCCATCGCATGCTCCGCCGTCTTCAGCGTGCCGGAGCGCAAGTGCTGGCCGCCCTCTGGCCTGGCGAGGTGATTCTGCGCACCCCAAGTCGGACCACCGACTGGCTGGAGGTCGCAGTCGGCCGCTTCGAGGCTTGGAAGGCGTCAGCGGCTCGCTCCAGTGCTGGGCGGGCTCTGGAGTTCGTTCGGGCTTGGTATCCTGGGCTGAACATGGACCAGCTGAGTACCTGGCGGCAGGAGGCTGACGAGGAGCTGGAGGCGGTGCGGCCGGCTATCATCCAGCGCGCCTCGGCGATCGCCGAGTATACTGATACCAGCGCCTTTGCTCCTGAGGTGGATGACGCCGACGTCGCTCAGCCGGAGGAGTGGTTCGGGCTGAACCCGGCCGAAGGTGAGGACTCGGCAGAGGAGATTGCCTCCAGTGATGAGGGCGAAGAGGAAGAGGGAGAGGATGATGAAGACGCTGCGCTGGATGGTGAAGCGACCAACTCGCCTCAGCCCGATCGTGCTTCCAACAATGATGCCGAGACTCGCCAGCCGGTCACTCCTCCAGCCGGCACCACCGACTCCGCCAACCTACCCAACTCGCCTGTTGTTCCCCTGGCTTGATCCGTCGTCCTAGCTTTCCTGCTTGTTATTTCTTTGAACAATCTTTTAAATTTGCGCAGTTCCACCCACTGGGGGTGTATTGAGACTATGTTGAATGCTGGCCTTTCAAAGGTCTTTTGTGTAAATATTATGCATGTGTTTGGCTTCCATTTATATTTGCTTTTTATCCTTTGGATTTATCCTTTGCCGCCTTCCCTTGGCCGCCGCCTTCCCAGCCGGACAGCTGCTCTGCAGTTTGTGGCTGGAGAAGGGCTTGGTCTTTTTGGGAAGGCAAGTACTTGAGCTTTTTCAGATTTGCAGCAAGGTGAACGGGAAGCCGGCCAGCCGACTGCTCTAGTAGTCGGCTGGCGGGGTGGGACGCCGGCTCGTGTTATATAAGTTCGTTAGTCCTTAGCCGTTTTTCGCGTGGGCATCCTTTCCTGCCCTTGGCTCTTGCTAGTCGGACAGTCGTTTCTTCGAGCTGCGACTTTTGGCAAGAGGGGGCTTGGGTGCCGGCACACTACTTGTCTGGCTGCAGGTGGAACTTCAGATATAACTTGAGGCGGCGAGTCCCTGGGCCGACTGGTCGAACCCGGTGCCGGATGAGGAAAACAAGTGTAGCAACATAATCGTATGCGTGATACTTATCTTTCATAGATAAAAGAGGGTAGTCCCCGAGTACTCCTCGGGGCACCCCTTGTCTCGTACTTAATACAAAAGGTAGCGTGCTACGTACTGCTTTTTAACTGTAAAATCTTTGGAGGAGATTGGCGTTCCACGGTCGGTCCGACTCCTTGCCGGAATCGTCTCTCTTGCGTGCCTTCGGCTTCTGCGCGTTGATTAGGTAGTAGGAGTCGTTGCCTAAAGCTCTGCTGATGATGAAGGGGCCCTCCCAAGGGGCCGAGAGCTTGTGCTGGCCGACTGTTCACTAGATCAGCCGGAGCACAAGATCCACCTCTTGGAAAGATCTTGGCTTAACCTTCCGGCTGTGGTAGCAGCGCAGACCCTGCTGATAGATGGCGGACCGACTGAGAGCTAACAGCCGGCCCTCTTGCAGCAGGTCAACACCGTCTTCTCGTGCTCCCTTGGCTTCCGCCTCCGTGTACATGGTGACCTGAGGCGAGTCGAACTCGATGTCAGTTGGGATGACGGCCTCGGCACCATATACAAGGAAGAAAGGGGTGAAGCCGGTCGATTTTTTTGGGGTAGTGCGCAAACTCCAGAGGACGGCCGACAGCTCGTCGAGCCAGCAGCCGGCCGAACGCTCCAGTGGCACGACCAGTCGGGGCTTGATTCCGGAGAGGATGAGGCCGTTTGCTCGCTCGACCAGGCCGTTTGACTACGGGTGGGCAACAGACGCTAGGTCCAGCTGGATGCCGCTTGTTGCGTAGAAACGTGCCAGAGCTCCCTTTGCAAAATTTGTGCCATTGTCGGTGATGATTCTATGCGGTACGCCATACCGGGTTATAATATCTGCGATGAATGTGGCGGCAGTCGGCCCATTCAGCTTTTTGATCGGCTTCGCCTCAATCCACTTGGTAAATTTGTCCACAGCGACGAGCAGATGTGTCATGCCGCCGCGTGCCGTCTTGAACAGGCCCACCATGTCCAGCCCCCAGACGGCAAAGGGCCAGGTGAGGGGGATGGTCTTGAGTGCAGAAGCCGGCATGTGTTGCTTGGAGCTAAAAACCTGGCA
The DNA here is from genome assembly GCF_018294505.1 of Triticum aestivum. Classification (NCBI taxonomy): domain Eukaryota; kingdom Viridiplantae; phylum Streptophyta; class Magnoliopsida; order Poales; family Poaceae; genus Triticum; species Triticum aestivum. The sequence goes on from NC_057797.1 coordinate 141,821,166, forward strand.
CCCTTTGCAGTTTTTGACTAGTTCCTTGGCGTCTTCCAAGGCAGTCGGCCAGAAAAATCCGTGGCGAAAAGCCTTGGCGACGAGTGATCTTGAGGCTGCGTGGTGGCCGCATTCGCCTTGGTGGATGTCTCTGAGGATTGCTATGCCCTTCTCTGGTTCGATGCAGCGCTGGAAGACTCCAGTGACGCTGCGCCTAATAAGCTCTCTGTTGACGATTGTGTAGGCTCCGGTTCGGCGTTGAACTTGTCTTGCCGAGATCTCGTCGGTTGGCAGCTCTCTGTTTACTAAGAAGTTGAGGATGGGCTGGGCCCAGGATGGAGCTGTGACTTCTTTTATTATCAGGACTGGCATTGTGATAGGGGCGGGTGGGCTGGGTAGTGAAGAGTTGGAGTCGGAGTCGGCCATCGCCTGTTGTGTTGATGTAGTCCCCGGGCCGAGTTCCGAATTCCCCGAGCCGGGTGCAACTATGGCAGTCCCCGGGCTGCCTGTTGGAGTCCCCGCGCCGCCTTCTTGGTTTCCCAAATCAGATCCGACTGCGTTGGGGTCAGGCGGCACGAAGATGGAATCAGACTCTGGAGACGGCTTGATAGACGGCTTGAGGAGGCGGTGGAGAGAAATGCCGGCTGGTATAGCTTGCCGGGTGGATACTACTCGTGCCAGGGCATCTGCTTGCATGTTGTCGGCACATGGTACATGAAGGAACTCACATCCTTCAAAATATCCACTGATTTGCTGGACGAGGAAACGATAGCTCGCCATGTTTGCGTCTTTGGCGTCCCAGTCACCGGATGACTGTTGGACCACCAAATCCGAGTCGCCATAGCACAAGATCCGGCGGATGCTGAGTTCTTTGGCTAGCCGGAGCCCGTGTATGAGCGCCTCATACTCGGCCACATTGTTGGAGGCGGCAAAATGAATTTGCAATGTATACTTGATCTTGTCGCCCTTGGGAGAGGTGAGGACGATGCCAGCTCCCAAGCCGGTGTGCATCTTGGATCCATCGAAGTGCATCCGCCAGTGAGTGGAGTCGGGAGCCGGCGGCAGGTATTGGGTTTCGGCCCAACCGACGAGGAAGTTGGCCAGTGCCTGGGATTTAATGGCGGTGCGGGGCTGGTAGAATATCGCGTAGGGGCCCAGCTCAATGGCCCATTTTGCCACTCGGCCGGATGCATCCCGAACTGCCTATGATCTCGGCAAGCGGGGCAGTACATACGACCGTAATGGGGTGCTCTTGAAAATAGGGCTTGAGCTTCTTGGTAGCGAAGTACACACCATAGCACATCTTCTGGTAGTGTGGGTAGTTCTGCCTCGAGGTGGATAAGACTTCGCTTAAATAATACACCAGCCTCTGAACTGGCTGAGCCCGGCCTTCTTCTGGGCGCTGGACTATGATGACAGTGCTGACCCCCCGACTAGTAGCGGCAATGTAAAGGAGCATGGGCTCCTTTTCAGCCGGTGCCGCCAAGAGAGGCGGCGTGGTCAGCATCCTCTTTAGCTCGTGGAAGGCTTGGTCCGCCTGGTCGTTCCACTCGAAATGAGTGGACTTCTTCATGAGTCGGTAGAGGGGGAGGGCCTTCTCTCCGAGCTGGCTGATGAAGCGGTTCAGGGAAGCCAAGCATCCGGTGAACTTCTGGACATCCCGCAGCTTGGTGGGAATCTCCATTCTCTCTATGGCCTTGATCTTCATTGGGTTGCACTCGATGCCGCGTTCGGAGACCAGGAAGCCTAGGAGCTGGCCGGCTGGTACTCCGAACATGCATTTCTCGGGGTTGAGCTTGATTTGGAATCGGCGCAAGTTTTCAAATGTTTCTCTGAGGTCTTCCAGCAAGGTGCCGTGCTTCTCCGTATTCACCACAATATTGTCTACATAGACATGAGAATTTCTACCGAGCTGCTTGAGGAGGCATTTCTGCATGCAACACTGAAAAGTGGCACCGGCATTTCTCAAGCCGAATGTCATAGTCAGGTAGCAGAAGGCTCTGAATGGTGTGATGAAGGCGGTTTTCAGGCGGTCAGGCGGATCCAGCTTTATCTGGTGGTAGCCTGAGTAAGCATCCAAGAAGCTCAATAGCTCGCACCCGGCTGTGGAGTCTATTACTTGATCAATCCCTGGCAAGGCGAAGGGATCTTTGGGGCAAGCCTTGTTGAGGCTAGTGTAGTCTATACACATGCGCCACTTGTTATTTTTCTTCAGCACGAGGACCGGGTTGGCGAGCCACTCTGGGAAGAAAACTTCCATAATGAAGCCGGCTGCCAGAAGCTGGGCTATCTCTTCTCCTACAATCCTTCTCTTCTCCTCCGATAGTCGGCGGAGAGGCTGTTTGACTGGTTTCGCATCTTCTCGGACATGTAGCTTGTGCTCGGTGAATTCCTTCGGCACACCCGGCATGTCCTTGGGGGACCATGCAAAAATGTCCCGATTCTCACGGAGGAAATCAGTGAGCTCGCCTTCCTATTTGCTGTCCAGGTTTGCCCCGATGGTGGCAAACCTTTCTGGGTGATCTGGGTCCAGAGGTACCCGCTTTGTTTCTTTGGCCGGCCGAAAAGACCCTTGGGCACCACATTCCTTAGGGTCGGGGGACAGGGTCGGCTGCTTGCCGGTCATGGCCACGACTCGGTCCAGTATCTTCTTCTCTTCAGCAATTACAAGGGACTCGGCCAGCCGGCTGCTGGCAGCCGTGCACTCGGAGGATTTCTTGTAGTCTCCGGCTACAGTGATGATGCCCTTGGAACTTGGTATCTTCATCTTGAGGTAGGCATAATGGGGTATAGCCATGAACTTTGCCAGGGCAGGTCGGCTGTCGGTGTCAAAACCGGCGGATCTCGGGTAGGGGGTCCCGAACTGTGCGTCTAGGCCGGATGGTAACAGGAGGCAAGGAACACGATGTTTTACCCAGGTTCGAGCCCTCTTGATGGAGGTAAAACCCTACGTCCTGCTTGATTAATATTGATGATATGGGTAGTACAAGAGTAGATCTACCACGAGATCAAGGAGGCTAAACCCTAGAAGCTAGCCTATGGTATGATTGTTGTATGATGAAGTTGTCCTACGGACTAAAACCCTCCGGTTTATATAGAGACCGGAGAGGGTTGGGGTTACACAAAGTCGGTTACAATGGTAGGAGATCTTGAATATCCGCATCGCCAAGCTTGCCTTCCACGCCAAGGAAAGTCCCATCCAGACACGGGACGAAGTCTTCAATCTTGTATCTTCATAGTCCTGGAGTCCGGCTGAAGGTATAGTCCGGCTACCCAAACACCCCCTAATCCAGGACTCCCTCAGTAGCCCATGAACCAGGCTTCAATGACAACGAGTCCGACGCGTAGATTGTCTTCGGCATTGCAAGGCGGGTTCCTCCTCCAAATTCTTCATAACAGTTTGTAAACACCAAGAGTAGTGTCCGGCTCTACAAAATAAGTTTCCACGTATTGCCACAGAGAGAATAATATTAACACAAATCTAGTCTGCTGACGTATTCCGCAGCGTGACATCACACTACGGCCAAGCCTTTATTCGAATCGTTTTCACTTTTCCACCTTAGCGTGTTTTGCGAGGTGGTTTCCTTGGCATGTCTTGTCAAAGCAGAGATCGTGTCCCCCATTTACGAGATTCTCATCAATACGGACGTGGGTAACCCAACCGCGCCATTTATCACGGCGCTTGAGAGGCAAGCGAGTTTTACTAGGCTGGTGGGGACGCATAGTCGCATCCACCCATATAAGGGGATAAGGATCCACCTTTTTACATACGCCTTCTTCCTCCTTTTCCTATCCATCTTCTACGCACCCGAGCTCCAGCGCCCAAGCCCGCACTTCCTACCTCAACCTTCTCCAACAATGTCCGGAGCGGGAGGCAAGTGGATGGTCTCCTCCGTCACGGAGGGCCATGCCAAAAGGCTAAGGAAGGCCGGATACTTGTCCAAAGACATCGCGCACCGGCTTCCTGAGGAGGGGCAGCTTCTCCCCACCCCAAGGCCCCATGAGAGGGTAGTATTCCTTCCCCACTTCCTCCGTGGACTGGGTTTTCCTCTCCACCCATTCGTCCGCGGGCTCATGTTCTACTATGGCCTAGATTTCCACGATCTGGCCCCGAACTTCATCCTCAATATCTCTGCGTTTATCGTCGTGTGCGAGGCTTTCCTCTGCATCCATCCCCATTTCGGCCTCTGTCTCAAGACCTTCAACGTCAAGCCAAAGGTGGTGCGCGGCAACCAGGCGGAGTGCGGAGGTGCCATGGCGGGCAAAATAGCCAATGTCCTATGGCTCGAGGGCTCCATTGTGGAGACCTTGAAGGGGTGGCAGTCAGGGTGGTTTTACATCACCGAGCCACGCGATCCGAAGTGGATCGCAGCCCCTGAATTCCGATCCGGACCCCCTACGCGGCTCATGTCCTGGAAGGAGACGGGCTTGTCGTGGGGCAACGAAGAAGAGGTGACCGGACTGCAAAAATGCATCCAGTCCCTGGTGAACAAGCAGCTCAAGCTTGTCAACGTAGTCCAGGTCATGCTCGTCCGCCGGATCCTTCCGTGTCAAGAACGGGACTTCAATTTGTGGGAGTTCAACCCGGCACAACACCGAACTCTAAGCAGGCTCTTCAACACGACATACGAAGATGTCTGGAGGGGGCTAACCAAAGGCGCCGAGGCTCCCACACCCGCCTCCGAAGACCGCAGATTCAGCTCGCAGCGTCCTTTGACAGGATTGGCAGGCGAAGTCCGGACTGATTAACTATCCGGCTCCCTTGCCCAAAGACCCAACCCCTGCTCTCTTAGTGAAGCTGCTGGTTCCGGCACCTTATGTGGTGACGGAGAAGAAGGCCAAGAAGAAGAAGGCCACGGGGACTCGAAAGAGTTCCCGGCATATGGTGGTGTCGGACTCGTTGTCCCACGAGTCCGAGATGAACTCCTCCCGTGAAGACGAGGAGGAGGAAGAAGAGACCTCTCCCCCTCCAGCGGGGGGAGGAAAGAAGAGGAAGGCCGCCCCAGTAGGGGAGGCCGAAGGGTCCAAGAAGAGGAAAACCCCTCCGCCGGACTACGCCCCCGACACCGACGAGGACGAAGAGGAGTGGCCAGACATGGCCAAGCGTCCGGCGAAATCGTAAGTGTTTGGATACCATAGTAACTCATGATATTCCTTTTGTTGCACAACTTTCCCTAATGTCGAATGTAATCATGCAGCCCGCCCAAGGACGGGCTCGACGAGTCGTCGAGCGGCTACGTGGATTCATCGGACGTGAATTCAGTTCCGCCCGCTGCCTCCCCCTGTGCCGCGGATGATGCCGAAGTGGCGTCGCGACAAGCTCCGGGGCAAGAGGAGGTGGTCCAGGAGGAGCCGCGAGGCGACCTCCCGGACTCCATGAGTAGAGGGGACAAGACCCCCCAGGGCTCCAATTCCGGCTTTAAGCCGGACACCGCGCCGGAATCATCAACGGTTCCAGACCGCGGCAGGCGAACTCCTGCCAAGAGGAGCAAGCCTATTGAGCCGCATCCTCCGTCCAACTGGAGGCGCCGGACAATCTGCTGGAGGTGCTTAAGGGCGCCTCCATCGACGAGGAGCACCGTACCATCATGAGTACGGTGGTTCAGAAGGTTCGGTCCGCCAAAAGCGGACTGACTGAAGCTTGTGCTAGCCTTCTAACAGGCTTCGAGGTAAGTAAAAAATATGTAAAAATATTACCGCATAGACACTAGCCCCTGATGCTCTGTTTGGCGTTCGGAAAGAAGAGCCAAATAGAGGATCTATTAAATATCGCAGGAGTCTAACTTAAAAAGGAGTCAATATACGTATGCAGGCTTCACTGCTGGCCACCGCCGCACTGACTGCGGAGGTGGGTGCCCTGAAGCAGGGCCTCGAGCGGACCGAGCAAGAGCTCGGCCTTGCCAAACAGCAGCTCGAGGAGAAAGAAGGTAAGAGATACCTTATAGAAAAAATTCCTATAAGAAGACGCAATTGCAAAAAATGAAAGGAGTATAATGCTTATTGTAGGGGCCACAACTGAGGTGGCGACCCTCAAGCAGGCGCTGTCCGAGGCCGAGAAGAAAGCGGCCACGGAGCGCACTGAGTGGGAGAAATTTGAGGCGCAGGTTGGCGAGGTGCAGCAAGAGCTTCAGGCTCTCATGAAAAAACATGAGAGTTTGGAGCTCGACTCGAAGACGCGAGCGTCCGACCTTGCTGCGGCCCTTAAAACTGCCAAATCTGCCAAGGCCGAAGCCCAGAAGGCCCTCTAGGAATTGGATGCTGTGAAAAAGATAGCGGCGGGTAAGGCATTCTCTATGCAAAACAGATATATAAAAGTAAACTACTTGTTACTTACCCGAATCCGGAGCTCTCTAGGGGCATTCGCAGATCTTCCCCGCAGCGTATCCGATGCCGCCGCATTCTACCGAGCCGAGGAAGGCAGCTCGACGGAGAAGGTGTTCTGGTCCCAGTACGCTGAGGTCGGACACCCTGTGCCCTTGAGCGACCAGCTGAAGCAGCTGGTCGAGCTCCACAAGGCGGCCGAACAAGCCCTGTAGGGCTTCATAGTTTGGCTGTGGCCTGGAGAGGCCCTGCCTGGGAGCTACTTCGGACTGGTGCGGCGGCTGGTGGAGGCTTGTCCGAGGCTCGAGGTCATCAAGCACTCTGTCTGCATCGAAGGTGCCCGTAGGGCCCTTGCCCGTGCAAAGGTGCACTGGGGTAAGCTGGACGGTGAGAAGCTTGTGAGGGACGGGCCGCCGCAGGGGAAGGAGCATCGCAAGCCCAAGAACTATTACAAGGATGTTCTGGCTGGTGCCCGCCTTATGGCGGATGAATGTACCAAGGATATAATTTTTGAATGAACTCGCTCGTGTTATCCTGTGCGCTGAAAACTTGTTCATATGCGCTAAGCAATGCTTGTTGAATTTAAAATATTACTTTCTGTGCGGCCGTTTATCAAAAAATTGAGAGATGGCCAGTCGTCGGCTTCTGCCCCCATGCCACTAGTGCTGGGGTGTTCGGGATAAACCTGAGCGCTCTTTTTCCCATGATTGGGTCTGTCGAGGGAGGCGGTCAGCACGACGAACAAGGCAATCAGACTATAATGCTTGAACACTCTCACTTAGCCATAGAACTCTATAATTTTAAATTTCGGCGAAGCCCCTAGTATTCGGAAGACCGAGTTTGGGGCGCTATCCACGCCTTTGGCCGGACAAAGCCGGTTCCTCGCTCGAAGCGGCATAAGTCTTTAAGGACTCGAAAAACCTCTCGAACAGCGACCGGTCTCTCGCCTCATCATGACAGTCAGTTTTAGCTTTCTCTACTGAGGTGCTCAGCCCAGCTCAACTAGGACACAATCGCAGTAGTTCTCCTAGTGCTACCTTAGCCGATATAGCGGAACGTAAGGCACCAAAACATAGGAGCCGGGCAAACCCAACTATTGACCCAAATCATGATTCGGAGCCGATGCATATAGTGCTATAAGTTCGGGGTGCCGCACTTGTGAAAGTGTACGGAGTTCTCACGCCATATTGATGGGTACTGAAGCCCCTGGCGTATTTTTTGCTGTACCACAGTGTACGGATGCAACATGTTATTAATAAACATATATATATATATATATATATATAAAGAGGATAATGCAAAAAATAGACAAAGAGCTATGCATTGTTTATAGAAAGGCTGCTATGAAAGCGGAACGATACAAATAGTGTGATAAGCAAAAGAGATTGGACTATTTAGCATGTCCTGGCCAGGGGCAGGCCGCGGAATTGTATTAAAAAACAGGTATACTGCTCGCAATAGAGACCACCTGGGAGTTCCATAATGCGGCGTGGCTTGTCTGCTTTCTTGGAGCTTGCATCGTTTGTGCGGCAGTTGAATTGCCGAATGGGTCATCCGAAGTATGGAGTCCTGAGAGTAAGAGAAAAAAAGAAAAAAGGAATCCGGCAGCCCCTGGTGCGGTTTAAGCCGTATTTCGGGCGTGCCGTGATAGTGCCCCTTCCCCTGTGCCCATGGTATTTCAAGAGAATAGTTATGTATGCGAAGCACTGGTTTCGCTATATCACGAGGGCTAGGGTTGGGGCCGCATTTCTACGCTAGCTCGGAACGTGCCAGACGGTCTTGTTGTAGGGTACTCCGGGCGTGCTTGACATTGTCCGGCTTTTTGAAGGCCGAACTGGAGAACGGCCTAGAGAGGCTGCTTTGTACTTCTACTGCGAGCGCTGCCGTGTGCTCCTCCATTCGGAGGGAGCGTTCAGTGTTCCCATTGACCGTGATTACTCCTCTAGGGCCTGGCATCTTGAGCTTGAGGTATGCATAGTGCGGTACCGCGTTGAATTTTGCGAATGCGGTTCCCCCGAGCAGTGCGTGATAGCCACTATGGAACGGGACTTTGTCGAAGATTAACTCCTCGCTTCGGAAGTTATCCAGAGATCCGAAGACCACTTCCAGTGTGACTGAGCCTGTACAGTTGGCTTCTACACCTAGCATGACGCCTTTAAAGGTCGTTTTGGTGGGCTTGATCCTCGAGGGATCTATGCCCATTTTTCGCACTGTATCCTGGTAAAGCAGGTTCAGGCTGCTGCCGCCGTCCATGAGGACTCTTGTGAGATGAAATCCGTCAATGATTGGGTCTAGAACCAATGCCGCGAAGCCGCCGTGACGGATGCTAGTGGGGTGGTCCCTTCGATCAAAGGTGATCGGGCAGGAGGACCATGGGTTGAACTTTGGGGCGACTGGCTCCATCGCATATACGTCCCGTAACGCACGCTTCCGCTCCCTCTTGGGGATGTGGGTTGCGTATATCATGTTCACCGTCCGCACTTGCGGGGGAAATCCCTTCTGTCCACTGTTGTTCGGCGGCCTGGGCTCCTCCTCGTTGTCGCTATGTAGCCCCTTGTCTTTGTTTTCAGCTCTTAACTTGCCTGCCTGCTTGAACACCCAACAATCCCTGTTGGTGTGATTGGCTGGCTTTTCGGGGGTGCCATGTATCTGGCACAAGCGGTCAAGTATTCGGTCCAAACTGGACGGGCCCTGAGTATTTCTTTTGCATGCCTTTTTCCGTTGACCGGATTTGTAGCCTCGGAATCCGGCATTAACTGCCGTATCCTCGTTGTTGTCGCTGTTAACGCGGTGCTTTTGTTTGTTCCAACGCGACCTGTCACTTTTGTCCTTGGTATTCGGATTGCCAGGGTTCTTGGTTAAGTTGTTGCTGTGAGCTAGCCAGCTGTCTTCTCCCGCGCAAAAGTGGGTCATGAGTGTCGTGAGGGCTGCCATAGATTTCGGCTTTTCCTGTCCCAGGTGCCGTGCAAGCCACTCGTCACGGATATTATGCTTGAAGGCCGCTAAGGCCTCTGCGTCCAGACAGTCGACTATCTGGTTTTTCTTTGTTAGGAACCGTGTCCACAATTGCCTGGCCGATTCCTCTGGCTGCTGAATTATGTGTCTTAGGTCATCGGCATACGGTGGTCACACATAAGTTCCCTGGAAGTTGTCAAGGAATGCAGCTTCCAGGTCCTCCCAAGAACCGATTGAGTCTGCTGGCAAGCTGTTAAGCCAATGCCGGGCCGGTCCCTTAAGTTTGAGTGGGAGGTATTTGATGGCGTGTAGATCATCACCGCGGGCCATGTGGATATGAAGGAGATAATCCTCCGCAGGATCTATTGTGCCATCGTACGATTCGATGTTTACGGGTTTGAAGCCCTCAGGGATTTTATGATCCATTACTTCATCTGTGAAGCATAGTGGGTGTGCGGCGCCTCTGTATTGGGCTATATCACGATGCAGCTCGAAGGAGCTTTGTCTGTTGAGTTCGGCTCGGCCGGATTTATTGCATCCGGAGTGACGATCACTGTCACGTGCCGTGGGGCGCTTGCGCGATCCGTAGATTGATCTTGTTTGCCTTGCCTTGTCCTCCAGTATGTCGCGCAGGTCGGGCACATTTTCTCGTGCCTTAGTATGCTTGACACGGCGTCGGGGCATGGCTTGAGTGGAGGGCCAAGAGGCCTCTCTGTCACGGCCACGAGGTGGCCGGTCATCCATGTCATGCGCTGGTGATGTAGGTGCTTCTTCCTCTAGTCGGGGTAGCAGCCTGCGCTTTGGGTAACTCTTGGAGGGGCGTTCGAGTTCATACTCTTCGGCCGCAAGGACTTCAGTCCATCTGTCAGCTAGCAAATCCTGATCAGCTCTAAGCTGTTGCTACTTTTTCTTGAGGCTGCTTGCCGTGGCCATAAGCCTGCATTTAAAACGCTCTTGTTCGGCGAGATCCTCTAGCACGACGAACTCGTTGTCGTCGAGGCTTGCCTCGTCTTCGGAGGGAGGTGTATAATTATCGTCCTGAACCTCTTGGTCCGCCGCCCTCTCATGAGGGCTGGCTTCTCTGTCCTTCTGTGCTGAATCTTGCTGGAGGGGGTGTTCTTCGGTGCTATCCGGAGTAGTATTATCTCCCGTGCTGGAATCACCGTTTTTGCTTTGGCGGGATTTAGAGCGGCGCCGCTGACGCGGGCGCTTGGGCTGTTTCTTAGAGTTATCGTCCCCCGCTGTTCGATCACCATCTCCATCCTTTGGAGTGTCCACCATATATATGTCATATGACGAGGTGGCCTTCCAGCGCCCTACAGGTGCTGGTTCTTGTTCGTCTCCTGCATCGTCGTCCATGCCGTCGATGTCTTCGGAGTCGAAGTCAAGCATGTCAGTTAAGTCATCGACAGTGGCTACGAAGTGGGTGGTGGGTTGGTTTTGAATTTCTTCATCGTTCGCATCCCAACCTTGCTAACCGTAGTCCGGCCAGGGCTCTCCTGATAAAGAGAGAGACTTTAGAGAATTCAGGATGTCGCCGAAGGGCGAGTGCTGAAAGATGTCCGCGGAGGTGAACTCCATTATTGGCGCCCAATCGGATTCGATCTGCAGGGGCGCGGGGGGCTCGGAGTTTGGAGAGGAATCCGGCTCCTCGGAGTCACGGGCCATGCGGAGTGCGGGGCTAGAGTTCGGCTCGATCGCCTCTGAGATTGCGGCCCCTGAGGCAACGTCCAACCGCTGATCCTCGATTGATGCAGTAGGCTCCGAATCAATGGTCGGAACCGATGCGTGTGCGGCCTCCAAGGCGCTATTCGGCGGCAGAGCTATATCATGCCCATCGAGACAGTGCGGCGCGCTTGGCTGTGGCTCGAATCCGTCGAAGATCAAGTCCCCATGGATGTCAGCCGTGTAGTTTAGGCTTCCAGACCTAACCTGATGGCCAGGGGCGTAGCTTTCGATCTGCTCAAGGTGGCCAAGCGAATTGGCCCGCAGTGCGAAGCCGCCGAAGACGAAGATCTGTCCGGGGAGAAAAGTCTCACCCTGGACTGCATCGTTGTTGATGATCGAAGGAGCCATCAGGCCTAAAAGCGATGACACAGAGGAACTCTCAATGAAAGCACCAATGTCGGTGTCAAAACCGGCGGATCTCGGGTAGGGGGTCCCGAACTGTGCGTCTAGGCCGGATGGTAACATGAGGCAAGGAACACGATGTTTTACCCAGGTTCGGGCCCTTTTGATGGAGGTAAAACCCTACGTCCTGCTTGATTAATATTGATGATATGGGTAGTACAAGAGTAGATCTACCACGAGATCAAGGAGGCTAAACCCTAGAAGCTAGCCTATGGTATGATTGTTGTATGATGAAGTTGTCCTACGGAGTAAAACCCTCCGGTTTATATAGACACCGGAGAGGGTTGGGGTTACACAAAGTCGGTTACAATGGTAGGAGATCTTGAATATACGCATCACCAAGCTTGCCTTCCACGCCAAGGAAAGTCCCATCCGGACACGGGACAAAGTCTTCAATCTTGTATCTTCATAGTCCTGGAGTCCGGCTGAAGGTATAGTACGGCTACCCGAACACCCCCTAATCTAGGACTCCCTCATCGGCCAAGCAGCACGTGGTAAGTGCTCTCTAGATCCACCACTTCAAACCACACCGCCTCTCGGTGGAAATGATCCTTGTCCCCGAAGAGGACATCTATCTTGATCTTGCCGATTGGGGAGCAGGACAAGCCGGGTACGATGCCATGGAACACAGTCCGACTGGGCATGAGCTGCTTTGTCTTGATGCTCAGCTTCTCCATGGTGTCGCGGTACAGGATATTGATGCTGCTCCCACCATCTATCAGCACACGGGAGAAACGGGCGGCTCGCCTTTCCGTAGAGAGGGTGGCGTCCAGAACCAATGCATAGGAGCCGGGAGACGGCATCACCTCTGGATGATCTGACCGGCTCCACCTAATAGGCCTTTCGGACCAGTGCATGAATTCTGGGTTGTAGGAGGCGACTGCGTTGACTTCTTGGTGTAGTCGGCGCCGGCTACGCTGATCTTCTGGCTGGCTGGTGAAGACGACGTAGGCGGCATGCTCGTCGGGGTACTCGTCTTGAACTGCCCTGACCGCTGGTCGAGCGGCCGGCTGCGGTGGAGCCGGAGGCGGCTGACCAGCAGGCGGAGGCGGCGCCATCCCCTCACCCTTGGAGATCCGAGTGAGCCAATCGCATTTTCTGGTCGTGTGGTTTGAAGGCTTTGCGCCGCTGTGAAACTTGCAAGGGGCATCAAGTGCTTGCTCGTAGGAGAAAGCCGGCTGCCAAGCCGGCCTGCCGCCCTTCTGCTTCTTGGGTGCGGGCCATCCTTCGGGTTGTTCATCCTCGACTGTGGCCACCTGCCGACTGGTGGAAGGCGGCAGGGGAGCCTTGCGCTTGTGGTCATTCCGGTGCGGGCGCCGGCTGGATTCTCCAGCCGGCGTCTTGGGACTCGGAGCGAGCACCTTCCCGGAGGCGTCTACTCAGAGCTTGGTCTTCATCGAGGAATCAGCCGTGGCGTATTTATCAGCTATGACCAGTAGCTCGTCAAGCGTAGTCGGCTCGTCGCAGAAGAGTTGGTGCTTGAGAAGGGTGCCTTCTCGACACCCGGTGGTGAAGTACTCTATAGCTTGGACCTCGTGCACTCCCTCGTAGGAATTGCGGAGCTCGGCCCAACGCGTGAGGTAGTCGCGAGTCGATTCGTTGGGCCCTTGGACGCACAAGGAGAGATGTCAAGGCTTAGGAGCCCGCTTGTAGGTGCTGGTGAAGTTGCGTATGAAGGCTTTAGTGAAGTCTAGCCAGCTGTTGACACTATAAGGCTTGAGGCTGTTAAGCCAGGTGCGCGCCGTGCCCTGGAGCATGAGGGGCACATATTTTACGGCAACACGCATGTTGCCGTTTGCGATGCTAACCGCGGTGGAGTAGTCGATCAACCAATCCTCTGGCTTCACAGAGCTGTTGTACTTGGGCGTGTCTCTTGGGAGCGAGAACCCTTTAGGGAAGGGCTCGTCGCGGATGCGGGGGCCGAACCAAGATGGGCCGACATCATCTTTTTCTTCCAGAGCCAGGGATCGCGCAAGGCAGTTGATCCGGTGGCGGGCGTCATTCTCGCCGACTCCTTCACGGCGACCCAGCCGGCTGCTGAGAGTCAGATGCGTGATAGGCGGCGTGGTAGGGTATCTCTCCACACGAGGCGGAGGAGGAGGAGGGTTTCCCCACCACTCCACGGCTCGAGGGCGGCCCTCGGCGTCACGCTCGATGGAGATTCGAGTCCGGCTGCGGCTGGCAGCCGGCTCCTTTTCTTTTCTCCCGCGGGTGTTGCCCGCGGTCGGTGTTCGGGACGTCACACCGTGCTCTCGGCGCGAGGGAGGACTCTCGGCGCGGACGCCGGCTTCATGCCGCTTTGTGGCCGCGTCGATAAGTTGCTGGATGCGTCTGGTCATATAAGGGAGCTCATCAGGCCCCAGCCTATTCAACTTGTCTGCGGCCGCCTGGGCGGCGCGCAAGTTCTCAAGAGGTGTGGCATAGACTGGGCGGTCTGCTCCTAGCATGTCGGCGATAGCCACGCCGTGTTTCTTGACGATACCGACGCGGCTCGGCCCGTCGGGAGGCGGCGTGCCAAAGGCGGTATGGTCGACCTCGCGCTGGTGAGCCTCGGTGAGGCGTCTCATGGTGGCGAGCCTCTGGCCCTCCGCAACGAGGGCGAGGCGGCGCACCTCCAATGTCTTGGCGTCCGCGTCGGCCGGGACAGGGACGAACAAGTCGTGCAGCGCCGTCTGCAGAGGGTCGTGGGTGTTTTCGCCTGAGGGGGCGCCGTGGCTGATGACCAGTACCTCGGTGATGGCACTGCCGCTGCTGTCGGCTCGAGGAAGAGGATCGTTGATGACCACCACGTTGGTGGGGAAGGCGTCAAGGGATGTCGTGTCGGAGTCGACAAGCATCGGGTCGGTGGAGCAAACCGACTCCAAGTCCGCAGCAAGCTCGTCGGAGATGTGGAGTTGATCAAGGAGGCTGACGAGGTGGCTCTCGGGGCAGTCTGTGCCCGCGTCGGACGCGGGCTTGTTAGAGATGCGAGCCTCGCCAAGAAGATTGGCGAGGCAGCTCGCCACGCAGGCGTCATTGACGTCTTGCAGCGAGTCGGGGCAAGTGCCATCGGGCGTGCCAGGCTGGCTACGCACGTTGGGAAGGAAAAGGGTTCCCGTCCAGAGCAGGTGTCCGGACGACGGTGCACCTGGCCCCACGGTGGGCACCAAATGTCGGGTGGTTGGTGCGACATATGCCAATGGATGGCTTATCATTGTGGGAGCCAATAAAACATCGCCGGTGCCTGGAAACGGGATAAGGCGAAGACATGCACGCCGGTGAATCTTACCCAGCTTCAGGGCTCTTCGTTGAGATAACACCCCTAATGCTCCTCTGCGGGATTTCCGCATGATCACTAGCTCGAAGGGTAGCTACAGAATGCTCCTTGAGCTGTTTGGTGAAAGGATGAAGGATGGCCAGGCTAGCCCGCTCCTCTTCTCCTTGTGGTGTCTAAAATCTATCCAAAGAGCGATCTCCCCTGCATGGGAACCCTGGGGGGTTTATATAGGCCTACCCCCAGGGGTACAATGGTAATCCGGCTGGGTGTGGGCCCCAGCCATCTGTGTCTACGCCCGCCGGCTTCTCCGCCGACTGGTGGGGCCCGCCGACCCTTTGGCCGACAGGCCGGCCCCACCACCCGGGGGTCTTGTCGGGGGCTGGTTACTGTTACCTTGCCCCTGGTGATGATGGCTTTGTCGTGGTAAGCATGGCTACAGTGCCGCCGCGAGGTGGCTCTTCACTGTAACCTTACCTTCTCTTGTCTCCTTAATGAAGCTCCTCCTTGGAGGGAGAAAGTTGGCCGGCTATCGGAAGCTGGCCATATCCCTGGCTGGCTGCGGGAAGCCCGACCGCATTTGGGATCTCCCTGACCAAGGGGGCCCGCCACCCACGGGTCGTACTGGCCGCTCGCTATGGGTGACGTCACGATCATCGTGGCAACAGTACCGCGCCGGACGGGGATGGCTGCCCCGTACGGTGCACTGTGGCCAGGCGTGCGCCGTGATTCGGGGGTGGCAGGCTTTTCTGTAGCCACGCCCCGTCTTGTCGCCGTTATGTGGGTGCAGACTCTGAGGGCAAGATCTTAGCCGCCTGCTGAGGGGCCGGCTCCTAGGAGTCGGCCTTCTCGTGGTCTTGTTTCTCAAAGATTTCAGGGCTGGGCCGCCTTCGCGCAGCCGGCTTGAGAGGTAGCCGGCTAGGGGAAGGCGGCCCCGTGTCTTGGACGCTTGGAGGCTTGATTGGTGTGTAATTTTTCTGAAGTACCAGGGGAAGCCGACTAGGCTACCCGTGGTCATTTACTCCAACAACTATTTAGTTAATTTTTTTGCAGATGTTTAATAGATAAATTCCTCATGTCCAACAATTTATTTTAGAATTTTTGGGGGTCCAGATCTTGCGCTAGCTACAGATTACTACAGACTATTCTGTTTTTGACAGATTCTGTTTTTCGTGTGTTGTTTGCTTATTTTGATGAATCTATGGCTAGTAAAATAGTTTATAATCCATAGAGAAGTTGGAATACAGTAGGTTTAACACCCATATAAATAAATAATGAGTTCATTACAGTACCTTGAAGTGGTCTTTTGTTTTCTTTCGCTAACGGAGCTCATGAGCTTTCTACTTTAAGTTTTGTGTTGTGAAGTTTTCAAGTTTTGGGTAAAGATTTGATGGATTATGGAACAAGGAGTGGCAAGAGCCTAAGCTTGGGGATGCCCATGGCACCCCCAAGATAATCTAAGGACACCTAAAAACCAAAGCTTGGGGATGCCCCGGAAGGCACCCCCTCTTTCGTCTACTTCTATCGGTAACTTTACTTGGAGCTATATTTTTATTCACCACATGATTTGTGTTTTGCTTGGAGCGTCTTTTATGATTTGAGTCTTTGCTTATTAGTTTACCAAAATCATCCTTGCTGTACACACCTTTTGAGAGAGCCATACATGATTTGGAATTTGATAGAATACTCTATGTACTTCACTTATATCTTTTGAGCTTTATAGTTTTGCTCTAGTGCTTCACTTATATCTTTTAGAGCACGGTGGTGGATTTGTTTTATAGAAACTATTGTTCTCTCATGATTCACTTAGATTATTTTGAGAGTCTTAATATCATGGTAATTTGCTTAAAATCCTAATATGCTTGGTATGCAAGATTAATAATAAAACTTTCGTATGAGTGTGTTGAATACTAAGAAGAAATTGATGCTTGATAATTGTTTTGAGATTTGAGGATGGTGATATTAGAGTCATGCTAGTTTAGTAGTTGTGAATTTGAGAAATGCTTGTGTTAAAGTTTGTGATTCCTGTAGCATACACGTATGGTGAACCGTTATGTGATGAAGTCGGAGCATGATTTATTTATTGATTGTCTTCCTTATGAGTGGCGGTCTGGGACGAGCGATGGTCTTTTCCTACCAATCTATCCCCCTAGGAGCATGCACATAATACTTTTCTTTGATAACTTCTAGATTTTTGGAATAAGTATATGAGTTCTTTACGAATAATGTTGAGTCCATGGATTATACACACTTTCCTTCCTTCCACCATTGCTAGCCTCTCTAATACCGCACACTTTTCACCGGTATCATACACCCACCAAATACCTTCCTCAAAACAGCCACCATACCTACCTATCATGGCATTTCCATAGCCATTCCGAGATATATTGCCATGCAACTTTCCACCGTTCCGTTCATTATGACACGCTCCATCATTGTCATATTGCTAGCATGATCATGTAGTTGACATCGTATTTGTGGCAAAGCCACCGTTCATAATTCTTTCATACATGTCACTCTTGATTCATTGCATATCCCGGTACACCGCCGGAGGCATTCATATAGAGTCATATTTTGTTCTAAGAATCGAGTTGTAATTCATGAGTTGTAAGTAAATAAAAGTGTGATGATCATCATTATTAGAGCATTGTCCCAGTGAGGAAAGGATGATGGAGACTATGATTCCCCCACAAGTCGGGATGAGACTCCGGACGAAAAAAAGAGGCCATGAAAAAAAGAGAAAGGCCCAAATAAAAAAAATGAGAGAAAAAGAGAGAAGGGACAATGTTACTATCCTTTACCACACTTGTGCTTCAAAGTAGCACCATGATATTCATGATAGAGAGTCTCTCATTATGTCACTTTCATATACTAGTGGGAATTTTTCATTATAGAACTTGGCTTGTATATTCCAATGATGGGATTCCTCAAAATGCCCTAGGTCTTCGTGAGCAAGCAAGTTGGATGCACACCCACTTAGTTTCTTTTGAGCTTATACTTATAGCTCTAGTGCATCCGTTGCGTGGAAATCCCTACTCACTCACATTGATAGCTATTGATGGGCATCTCCATAGCCCGTTGATACGCCTAGTTGATGTGAGACTATGTTCTCCCTTTTTGTCTTCTCCACAACCACCATTCTATTCCACCTATAGTGCTATATCCATGGCTCACGCTCATGTATTGCGTGAAGATTGAAAAAGTTTTGAAAATGTCAAAAGTATGAAACAATTGCTTGGCTTGTCATCGGGGTTGTGCATGATTTAAATACTTTGTGTGGTGAAGATAGAGCATAGCCAGACTATATGATTTTGTACGGATAGCTTTTTTTGGCCATGATATTTTGAGAAGACATAATTGCTTTGTTGGTATGCTTGAAGTATTATTATTTTTATATCAATATGAACTTTTGTCTTGAATCTTTCGAATCTGAATATTCATACCACAATTAAGAATATTTACATTGAAATTATGCCAAGTAGCACTCCGCATCAAAAATTCTGTTTTTATCATTTACCTACTCGGGGACGAGCAGGAATTAAGCTTGGGGATGCTTGATACGTCTCCAACGTATCTATAATTTTTGATTGCTCCATGCTATATTATCTGTTGTTTTAGACATTATTGGGCTTTATTATCCACTTTTATATTATTTTTGGGACTAACCTATTAACCGGAGGCCCAGCCCAAAACTACTGTTTTTTTGCCTGTTTTAGGGTTTCGAAGAAAAGGAATATCAAACAGAGTCCAAACAGAATGAAACCTTCGGAAACGTGATTTTCTCATCAGATAAGATCCAGGAGACATGGACCCTCCATCAAGAAAGCCACGAGGTGGTCACGAGGGTAGGGGGCGCACCCCCTAGGGCGCGCCCCCTGCCTCGTGGGCCCCTCAAAGATCCACCGACGTACTTCTTCCTCCTATATATATCCACGTACCCCCAAACGATCGGGGACGGAGCCAAAAACCTAATTCCACCGCCGCAACTTTCTGTACCACGAGATCCCATCTTGGGGCCTGTTCCGGAGCTCCGCCGGAGGAGGCATCGATCACGGAGGGCTTCTACATCATCATCCAAGTCCCTCTGATGAAGTGTGAGTAGTTTACTTCAGACCTACGGGTCCATAGCTAGTAGCTAGATGGCTTCTTCTCTCTTTTTGGATCTCAATACAATGTTCTCCCCCTCTCTCGTGGAGATCTATTCGATGTAATCTTCATTTTGCGGTGTGTTTGTTGAGACCGATGAAAAAAATGAGAGAAAAAGAGAGAAGGGACAATGTTACTATCCTTTTACCACACTTGTGCTTGAATGTAGCACCATGATCTTCATGATAGAGAGTCTCTCATTATGTCACTTTCATATAATAGTGGGAATTTTTCATTATAGAACTTGGCTTGTATATTCCAATGATGGGCTTCCTCAAAATGCCCTAGGTCTTCGTGAGCAAGCGAGTTGGATGCACACCCGCTTAGTTTCCTTTGAGCTTTCATATACTTATAGCTCTAGTGCATCCGTTGCATGGCAATCCCTACTCACTCACATTGATATCTATTGATGGGCATCTCCATAGCCTGTTGATACGCCTAGTTGATGTGAGACTATCTTCTCCCTTTTTGTCTTCTCCACAACCACCATTCTATTCCACCTATAGTGCTATATCCATGGCTCACGCTCATGTATTGCGTGAAGATTGAAAAAGTTTTGAAAATGTCAAAAGTATGAAACAATTGCTTGGCTTGTCATCGGGGTTGTGCATGATTTAAATACTTTGTGTGGTGAAGATAGAGCATAGCCAGACTATATGATTTTGTACAGATAGCTTTCTTTGGCCATGATATTTTGAGAAGACATAATTGCTTTGTTAGTATGCTTGAAGTATTATTATTTTTATATCAATATGAACTTTTGTCTTGAATCTTTCGAATCTGAATATTCATACCACAATTAAGAAGATTTGCATTGAAATTATGCCAAGTAGCAATCCGCATCAAAAATTCTATTTTTATCATTTACCTACTCGAGGACGAGCAGGAATTAAGCTTGGGGATGCTTGATACGTCTCCAACGTATATATAATTTTTGATTGCTCCATGCTATATTATCTACTGTTTTAGACATTATTGGGCTTTATTATCCACTTTTATATTATTTTTGGGACTAACCTATTAACCGAAGGCCCAGCCCAGAATTGTTGTTTTTTTGCCTGTTTTAGGGTTTCGAAGAAAAGGAATATCAAACGGAGTCCAAACGGAATGAAACCTTCGGAAACGTGATTTTCTCATCAGATAAGATCCAGGAGACTTGGACCCTCCGTCAAGAAAGCCACGAGGTGGTCATGAGGGTAGGGGGCGCCCCCCAGGGCGCGCCCCTGCCTCGTGGGCCCCTCAAAGCTCCATCGACGTACTTCTTCCTCCTATATATATATATATATATATATATATATATATATCCACGTACCCCCAAACGATCGGGGACGGAGCCAAAAAGCTAATTCCACTGCCGCAATTTTCTGTATCCATGAGATCCCATCTTGGGGCCTGTTCCGGAGCTCCGCCGGAGGAGGCATCGATCACGGAGGGCTTCTACATCATCATCCAAGCCCCTCTAATGAAGTGTGAGTAGTTTACTTCAGACCTACAGGTCCATAGCTAGTAGCTAGATGGCTTCTTCTCTCTTTTTGGATCTCAATACAATGTTCTCCCCCTCTCTCGTGGAGATCTATTTGATGTGATCTTCTTTTTGCGGTGTGTTTGTTGAGATCGATGAATTGTGGGTTTATGATCAAGTCTATCTATGAATAATTTTTGAGTCTTCTCTGAATTCTTTTATGTATGATTGGTTATCTTTGCAAGTCTCTTCGAATTATCAATTTGGTTTGGCCTACTAGATTGGTTGTTCTTGCCATGGGAGAAGTGCTTAGCTTTGGGTTCGATCTTGCAGTGTCCTTTCCCAGTGACAGAAGGGGCAGCAAGGCATGTATTGTATCGTTGCCATCGAGGATAACAAGATGGGTTTTTTATCATATTGCATGAAACTATCCCTCTACATCATGTCATCTTGCTTAAGGCGTTACTTTGTTTTTAACTTAATACTCTAGATGCATGCTGGATAGCGGTCGATGAGTGGAGTAATAGTAGTAGATGCAGAATCATTTCGCTCTACTTGTCTCGGATGTGATGCCTATATACATGATCATACCTAGATATTCTCATAACTATGCTAAATTCTGTCAATTGCTCAACAGTAATTTGTTCACCCACCGTAGAATACTTATGCTCTTGAGATAAGCCACTAGAGAAACCTATGGGCCCCGGGTCTCTTTCTCATCATATCAATCTCCATCACTTTATTATTGCTTTGCTATTACTTTGCTTTTACTTTATTTACTTTGCATCTATATACCAAAGATACCAAAAAAATATTATTTATCATCTCTATCAGATCTCACTTTCGTAAGTGACCGTGAAGGGATTGACAACCCCTAAGCGCGTTGGTTGCGTTGAGCTATTGTTTTTGTGTAGGTATGAGGGACTTGAGCGTAGCCTCCTACTGGATTGATACCTTGGTTCTCAAAAACTGAGGGAAATACTTACGCTACTTTGCTGCATCATCCCTTCCTCTTCGGGGAAATCCAACGCAGTGCTCAAGAGGTAGCAGTATAATACTCCGACCATTTCGTGGACAAGCCTTTTCCGGCCACACGGCCAGCTGACGTCGGCTTACTGAGCTTATCCTTGGTTTTCATTACGTTCAACGCCCTATTTAAAGGGGTGTCGAAAGGGGAGCTCTAAGACGACCCCGCGCTACTGCTTTCAGTGTCCTACGAAAGGAACGTGAACCATTTAGAAAATTGACTTCATTAATTAGAATGCAACCATATGGAGCTAATTACGCGGGGGTGTATTCGTTACCAGAACATGCTCAAGCGCCTTGGTCTTCGGATCCGTGGTAAGCTCCTTGGTTACCGGGTCCACCTTGTACCGGGCCCTGACATAGTTCCTGGTCTGCTTGTCACGATATTTCTCGAAGAGGGGCGGTAGGCCTTGCTCGGCACGCTCCGCGTCCTCCTTGTCCCATATAGGTTCCGCCACTCTGTAACCGACGGGACCGAGTTTGTGGACCCCTAAGTTCAAGTCCTGCATCTCTTTCCCCCACTGACTTGATTCCACGGTTGCGTCGCTCTCGCACTTGATCTTGAACTCCAGGTAGTCATCTTCGCTGATCGAAGGATGTTTCTCTTTGATCTTCTCATAACTATCACCTTTTTGAATCATTCTCTTCACCGAGGCTCTCCAAGTAGCCAGGGCCGTGCTCATCTTCGTGAGGGCAGCACTGTTCACTTTATTCCCTGCGAGGCTTGTGTTTGCGAAGTCACCGGGGAACTTGTATCATTCGTGCAGCTTTGTGAAGAGGAGGTTGCGCAAATTCCCTCGGTCATGATGCCTTAGGTTCTCGGTGTTGATCGAGACGGTGCTCCGGAGAATGCACCCGAGCTGTCCCACGTACCCCTTGACTATTTCTGGGGGCGCCGTTGGATTCCCCTCAGAGGACACTTCAGTAAATTCCTCCTTGACGGTGCCGAGCACGTTCAGGCGCCGGTCCTTCCGTTGCCTCTTCGGTTGGCTGCCATTTGTGCATGCGCTGCCATCATCAGTGGTGGCATCCTCGGCGGCACCATCAGTGGTCTCATCCCCGACACCACTAGGGGTTGTGTAGTCAGGATCGGTGTCTTCCGCGGCGTCCTCATAGCGGTGAGGTTCTTCCTCCATCTCTTGGGACAGCTCCCAGAATGCCTTGCCTGAACCGCCGACCTCATCACTGTGGGCCATGTTTCGCTCTAAATAGGAAAAAAGTTCGGTCAAAAAGTTGGTTATTGTCAAGGAACAAGATCTCATCATTTAGGGTTTGTGAGGAATTATCATGGTCTCATCATTTAGGGTTTTTCGACACCAAGGCATACTAAAAGCTAAGCTTTTATCATTTAGGGTTTGTCGACGCCGAGGCACCCTAAAAACCTAAGCTTTCATCATTTAGGTTTTTATCGACACCGAGGCACCCTAAAAGCCAAGGTTTTATCATTTAGGTTTGTCGACGTTGAGGCACCCTAAATGCTAAGTTAAGTTTTCATCATTTAGGGTTTATCGATGTCGAGGCACCCTAGGTTGACTGATATATATGGGTATCTTCTAATAATATACCGTATCAAGAAAAGGGAAGGAGAATTCTAAGGTGGGGCTAATCACTTGGCTCTATTGCCACCTATGGCAGTTGCTTTTTTGTCTGTCCACACATGAATTCAACATATGTGTTTAATGCAGCAAGAATAAAGAGGCAGTTGATCCTACTTAATTAAGTACTAAGATACCCCGGCCCATGCATTAGTCACAAGTACCCCATATGTCCTATTTTTAGCAAAGTCATGCTAAAATTCATGGAAAATTTCAGCATGACCTTTGCTGAAAATAGGACATATGGAGTACCCGAATTTGCTGGAACGGAAGTTAATCGACATTCCGGCAAACTCAAGGGCTTCTCGGGGTACAGCAGCAGCATCACAAGTTGACAAAATTCCCAAGTAATACAGCAGCAGCATCACAAGTAGTACCAATGAACATATAGTCCAGCAAGTTGAAAAAGCTGAAGTTCTCAGCATGAAGAATCACATCATTATTTTTTGTTGCATCTAATAATTTTTTAGAAAATGAATATGAATATGAAACAGTAATACTTTTTTAATAAAAACAGTAATAATTTTTTTAAAAAATATCATCAAATTTGTTTTTTTTTATTTTTAGTTGCATTCATTTGTGAATTGGTAAAACATTTATGAATATGAAAAAATATCATCAAATTTGAAAAAAATATTAATGAATTCAAAAATTTCCCATGAAATTTAAAAATATTCATGAGTTCAAAAAATATTAACAAATTCAATACTTTTTGTGAGTTAGAAATTCAATACCATAATAAACATAAATAAATATTCACGAGGACTAGAACAGAAGAAATATCATTTCAAAATGTCGAAATACAATCGAGAAATGAAGACTACGATTTAAATACAATCGATCTTAGCTAGCTATCTTTTCACAATGTTCTTGCCCTTCTTTTTCGCAAATGGAGTTCTTCTCTTGAACGGACGTCCTTTAGGTAGGGTGGTCCTGCTTCTTCTTGTGGTGCATGGTACTTCATCGTCGTCGTCATGTTCCATCTTCGGGTCGCCGTACTTGTCGAAGTCTTGCTCATTGGTGACTCCATCCATTCCGATGATCTTCCTTTTGCCTCTCCTCACGACAACACGACTAGGCTTTGACAGGTCGGTAATGAAGAAGCATTGGTCCACTTGGGAAGCCAATACCCATGGCTCATTTTTTGCGGTGACGTTTGCGTCCGCGGTATTGGATTTGATTTCAGGTATAACCATGGTGGTAAAATACCGGTCTTCTTTTAGGACGCTCTTGGCCCATCTGACACGGAACATCGGGACCTTCTCTCCAGTGTAGCTCAGCTCCCAGATCTCCTCGATCCTTCTGTAGTATCTGTCCTTGTCGTTACTGGTGTAGGATTCCATCATTACCCAGGAGTTCTGATAACCATCACTCTTCATGTCCTTGTCCTCGGTGTAGAATGTGTAGCCGTTGATATCGTACGCCTCATAGGTCATCAGGTTGTGCTCGGCGCCCTGTGACAAGGTGAATATGAGTTTTTCTTCCGCGGAAGAATCCTCATGTAAAGGGTACGACAGAAGCTTCTCCTTGAACCAACACGTGAAACATAAGTTGTGCTCTTTGATTATATCTCCGTCCGTCCTCTGTTGGCCTCGGTTATTATACGTCTTCTCAATAAAGGTTTTGTGCTCTACCACCCAAGGATCGACCACGTCTATGTGTTGTAGCGCGACTAGGTTTGCTCTTTCAAAGTCGGCGAGTCGACCCTCGAAGTCTACATGCATTTCGCGGCAACCATCGTGGTGACCCCATCCAGCGAGCCTGCCGAGGTGCCTGTTGACGGGCAGACCAACGGGGTTCTCGATGCCTAGATAATTCGTGCAGTAGGAGATGCACTCTTCAGTCAGAAAGCCCCTGGCTATGCTTCCCTCTGGACGTGACATGTTGCGAACATATCCTTTGATGACACCATTCATCCTTTCGAACGACATCATGCTTTGCAGGAACGTAGGCCCCAGTTGGATGATATCCTCCATGACATGGACCAGCAGATGCACCATAACATTGAAGAATGAGGGCGGGAAGTACATCTCAAGCTCGCATAGTATCACCATGATCTCTTCCTATAGCCTTCTGAGTTGCCTCACGCCAACCGACTTCCGAGAGATGGTGTTGAAAAATTTGCATAGGCCAAATAGCGTTTCACGGACGTGCGCGTCCATGATCCCACGGAATGCAACTGGAAGTATCTGCGTCATCAACACATGATAGTCGTGAGACTTCATCCCGCTGAACTTCTGCTTCGCTGAGTCTAGGTATCTGCTTATCTTCCTCGTGTAACCGTAAGGAATTTTTACTCCTACGAGGCAGGTGAAAAACTGCTCGATCTCTTCCTGACTTAGAGTGAAGCACACGGGAGGGTAGTCATTTCCGGTCTTCTTGGCCTTTTTGCCTTTGCGATGACTTTCTGTGTCCTGCTTCGCCTCATCATCATCATCATTAGCGTGAAGCTCCTCCCTGATGCCCATTGATTTCAAGTCTGCCATTACTTTTGGCCCATCTTTGGTCCTCTCTAGCATGTTGAGCAGGGTACCAAGCAAACTCTCGCACACGTTCTTCGTGATATGCATGACATCAAGGCTGTGAGGTACACGGTGGATATTCCAGTACGGCAATTCCCAGAAAACAGACCTCGTTTTCCATACCTTCAGCAGTGGCTCTGGCGCCTTTCGCTTCTTTCCGGCTCTGGCGCCTTTTGCTTCTTTCCTGGCAGTGGGCAATCTTTCCAATTTTTCAACAGCTCGTCTATTTCCTTGCCGGTCCTCGTACGCGGGCGTCTTCGGGGTTCAGTTTCACCATCGAACAGATCCTTGCATTTTCTCCATGGGTCATCGTCGCGAAGCCACCTTCGATGTCCCATGAACACGGTTTTCGAAGATCCGGGATCTCTATCTAGATGGCGATACGTTGTGTCATCCATGCACCTGACGCATCCAGAAAATCGTGGACCACCTGCCTCGTGAGATATCCGTAACCGATATAGTCGTGCACCATCGTGAGCAGTGCGACTCTCATAGGAAAATATTCTTTCTCTACGGCGTCCCACGTATTGGCTGGCGTTTTCTACGGCGTGTCTAGCTCCTCTTTCAGTATCCCTAGATACAGATTGATGTTGTTCCCTGGTTGTTTTAGCCCTTCAATTAGCATACTCATGTGAATGTACTTCCTCTTCATGCACAACCAGGGGGAAGGTTGTACATCCACACAAACACAGGTCAGCTGCTATGTGTGCTTCTCTGGCTGCCAAACAGATTGACTCCATCGGTGCTCGCGCCCGGCACGATGTTCCTTGGATTGGCCCCAAATTCTGGGTGTTCGAAGTTCAA
Organism: Triticum aestivum; assembly: GCF_018294505.1. Lineage (NCBI taxonomy): Eukaryota > Viridiplantae > Streptophyta > Magnoliopsida > Poales > Poaceae > Triticum > Triticum aestivum. Next base: position 141,847,359 of record NC_057797.1, read on the forward strand.
CGCTTGCCACTGGCTCGCATCCTTAGGGTGACTCAGCATCTTGTCTTTTTATTTATCTCCGGATCATTTCCGTCATCTTCTCGCTTCTACTCCTCCCTATCCGCGTGCCAACATAGGAGCTTTGCTAGCTTAGGGTCCGCGAAATACCGCTGCAGACGAGGAGTGATCGGAAAGTACCACACCACTTTTTGAGGAGCTTTCTTCCTCTTCTTGTATCGAGTGATGCCGCACACCGGACATATGATAGACTCCGCGTGCTCGTCCCGATAAATGATGCAATTGTTCATGCACACATGGTATTTCACGTGCGGTAAATCGAGAGGACACACGATTTTCTTCGCCTCCTCGAAACTGGTCGGGCACTTGTTCCCCTTGGGAAGACGTTCGTGCCAGAATGACATGTTCTCGTCGAAGCATGCGTCGGTCATTTTGTGTTTTACCTTCATCTCCAAAGCCATGAGCGTTACTTTGAGGCGGGTATCCTCGGCCCTGGATCCTTCATACAATGGAGTAACCACGTCTATCTCCAGTTGATCCAGCTTGGCTTTCTCTCGGGCGGCAGCTCTTGCGTTATCCGTCTGCTTGAGAAGCAGCTCTTGAATATGAGGGTCCTGCACCCAGCCCATCGATGGTCCACCGGCGTCTGCTCCGGCATCTTCATCTTCATGATCATGCCCTTCATCTTGATCTTCCTCATCATCATGTCCGGCATCTTCACATGATGACTGTGTACAGCATCACCGTCGTGATCATGTCCTGGAGATTCTTCGTCTTCTCGCCCGCCCTCGCCGCGGTGGTTGTCTTGCTACCCTTCCTTATTTCTTGCCAGGCCCCCATGGACGACTTCATAGTCATCTTCATCACCTTGCCATCGATAGCCATCCATGAAACCACGCAAGAGCAGGTGGTCCCACACCTGTCCGGAATCCGGGTCCGCAATAAGGCTCTTCAGCTTGCATCTTCGACATGGACATCTTATCTCCGTCTCGTTCTTTTGAAGCATCTCGGCCTTCGCGGAGTTCTAAAACATATTCACGATGTCTTCGGTCATCGTGCGGACCATGGTCGCCTGCGGGGTAGAGCAAAACGATATTTTAGAACCAAGAAAAAATTTGGCATGACTTTGCCTAAAAATAGGACCAAAAAATGCATAGTGCCAAATTCTCGCCGAAACGGAAATGAATCAACATTCCGGCAAAATATTGGCAACTATCGCATTTCAAATACCGGTACCAGCAAACACAAACATATATGCAACACCACAAACATACGTAGATCTAGCTAGGCCATAAAAAGTGCATGTGCACGTTGTTGGAGGGAGAAAAAAGTAGATTACAACATAAAAAAAGCTTTCCCCTTACTTACCTATCAAAAAAAGGTAATTTAACCACTTAATTTGGGTGAATCTATGATGCAAACGATGTGAGGAGGAGGCAGCCAAGACAAGTTTGGAGGAGGGGGTGGATAGAATGAAGTGAGGAAAGTGAGTGTGGTAGGTGGCTGTCCAAAATATCTAGCTGGTCTCAGGTTACTAATGGCGCACCACCTAAAAATGCGCCATTAGTAATCCTGATTACTAATGGCGCACC
>NC_057797.1:141849178-141854005 GCF_018294505.1 Triticum aestivum
ATATAATTGTTAGTAGTGGCGCACCGAGGTTGTGGTGCGCCATTACTAGTTTTGAAAAAAAAGTAAAAAAAAATTGTTAGTAGTGACGCACAGAGCGTGTGGTGCGTCGTTACTAGTTAAAACTAGTAATGGCGCACTGTCCCCTGGTGCGCTATTAATAGTTTTGGAAAAAATTGCTAGTAATGACGCACCGTGTGTCTGGTGCGCCATTAGTAATGAGGACACTAATGGCGCAGTGGCGCACCACATACATGGTGCGTCATTAATGTCCATATTACCTATAGTCCTTTTCCTAGTAGTGAGCGTGGGGCGCCTGCGTAGAATTCCTTGGTCCGTCTGACTTCGGCGCGTCCTTTGGCCCGGCTGAGTTTTAACCGATTACTACCTAAAATACCCCTACCGTCTTAATATACTACCCAAACTGTGTTGTAGTATTGGTCAATCTGGGGCGTTCGTTCACTTAAATGGATGGCTAATATATCTTGGATGTACTGTAAAAGCTTTTAGAGGCTAAGCCATGAAAACTGTTTTCAGTTGTCTTCTCTTTGCTTGTGGTCATATATGTACCAGTTACTCGTGTTGTGTCTTTCGTGTGGTCGTTTAGTCTAGATTTTCGACGAGTCATTTGTGTGCGTATTGCATCTATTTAGATGGAACGCACGTGTACAAAACAGATGGATGTTTACATCAATGTATTTCCCTTTTAACGAAAAACATTTGAAAAGTTTAGACTCTGCTCGACATGCATGATTCATCTTCTATATCTAAATAGCTAGTCCCCACTATAGGAATTCTCTCACTTCTCCTTAAGCCACATCACCTAAATTAATTTAGCCGTTGGATATACTATATCAATCAATAATATGCATCCGATCTACACATTGAGAGCTGCTGCATCAACCACATGTAATAACTGGCGCATGCATGCAAGTGCATGTAGTAACTGCTGTCTGTGAGTGTTTTAATCAAGAAAAACATTGAAGCATGCATGCAGCTTAGAGCCTCATATGAGTGCTCTATGAAGGACAAGTGAGGCATGCATGCATATTTTATTTTGTTTCCCTCTAATTTTAAACTTATATGTAGAAATTTGGTATAATACTGATAAAAGTTATCTTACTACAAGAGAAAATTTTGCTTCATACAAAATCCCGCCGCAACGTGCGGGGCATTGTCTAGTTCTATCAACACTTTTCACCAGACGATTATTCGGGCTTGGCCGTCTAGGTGCGTTCCAATCTTGTAGCACTTGGCCGTGCTGGCTACCTAGCCAGTCACCGATTTGTGGACGGAGCGGGAGGTGGGAGTCCATATAGGTATAATTTCTCCGGTCGGTTTCGGCCGGCCACGACGACCATGCCGCCCGAGGTGCCGATTTTCTTCTTGGAGACGTCGTTCGGGTCCGCCATACCTCTACCCACCTCACTGCTTCTCGGGTGAAACCCTAACTGTGATGGGCGGTGACGGCGTTCTAGGTGATGTGTCCTTCCTGAAGGCATTGCGTGAGAGCGTTGTGATGGTGGGCACTGTTTGGGTTCGTTCGCAGGTGCAGATGGTGTGCCCTCTAGCTAGGACACATCTCTATACTTGTAGGTGTAGCGATTTTGTTCGCCTTTATGGTGGGTTTGGTTTGATCTTTGTATTTATTTCATCACACTCGACTTTATTGAATAATTTAATAAAGATGGTTGCATGCATCATTTGATGCAGAGGCCGGGGATAATTCTCCTTTTGGAAAAAATAGCAGTAGAGAAAGAAATAGCTTTTCAATTCATATATTGATTCACGTTTCACATTTTGGTGCTGCTTTTCTATTTTATCTCTTAGTTTTGCCTCTTGCGAGAGCTGAGGAAGTATATTCATTGATTGGTTCTGTTTCATAACTGCACAAAATTTATTTCCTTTCCATCTCCATTTTTTGGGGAGAATTTTTGTAATCTCTTCAACTGATTATTAGTGGTGGTTTAGCAAACCTGGTAAACATAGAAAACACTATGTACCTTGTTCAGATTAGCTCATATGTTTTTCTTCTAACAAAAAGGCTAGCACCTATTATTCAGTTCTCTTCACATTCAAGCTGAATAGTTGTTTCATTTGATGCCATCATCGTTTGATGGGAATGTGATGTTGCTTTTTTTAAGGTCACGGGGGATTATGGGAATGTGATGCCACCTGAATTATTTTCCATTTTTTATTTGATGATCAGAGACGTAACAGAGTCCATGAGATTATGGGGAAGGTACAAGTGCGTGCGAGAGAGAGAGAGAGAGGGAGGTACAAATCCAGGGGATTATGGGGAATGTGATGTTGTAGCATCCATGAACAGCTTAAGATTCTATTAATCTCATTAATTTCCTCATTTGTTCTATTTTCTCAAATCATTTTGTAAACGTACTATTAATGATTTGGTCCTGCTGCTGTGGCCTCTGGCCTATGTAGACTCCCACAATGAGAAGCTATCTTTTTTTTTTTACTTGAGCATTGCTGATGATATAGGTACTTGCTTGTGTTATAAGATTTTTTGGACCCTTGGACACAACATTTGGTCTTCACAGCTGACCTAACAGCTATATGTTATTGTACCGTCATACCTACCCTGGACGTGGTATCACTACAATCTAAACAGTCAAACGTTGAGCAGAAATAGACTCCAAGACAAAGTGCATATATACAAGTAGATGACCTAACTTGTTGCAAAGCTTCGGACTCTCTACGCATGCTGCCTTCTGTACCCTATAAGTAGCAAGTAGGAGCTGCTATCTCTCACGCACTCGAACCGCACTGCTCACTGCCCAGGCTAGCCAGTGCTGCAGCTGCACACGTCGAGCAATTATGGATTTGAAATACTCCGCCGTTTTCCTCCTCGGTCTTCTTTTCTCATGCGTTGCCATGAGCGGGGCTGCCAGAATCCTAGAGGATACCGTTCCTTCCAAGGAGAAGCACCAGCCCGAGGTGCCATCGCTTCCCAAGATGGAGTTGCCACCGTTCCCAGAAGTGCACCTGCCACCTAATCCTGAGCTACCCAAGGTGGAGCTTCCGCCGGTCCCTGAGGTGCACCTGCCACCCAAACCGGAGATGCCCAAGGTGGAGCTGCCGCTTTTCCCGGAGGTACACATGCCACCCAAGCCGGAGTTGCCCAAGGTGGAGCTGCCAGCGTTCCCAGAGGTGCACCTGCCACCCAAGCCGGAGATGCCGAAGGTGGAGTTGCCGCCGATGCCCGAGATGCCCACTGTTCCCGAGATCCAATTCTCGGAGCCGAAGGTCAAGCCATGAGAACCACCCTTACCAACATTGTTATTTCGTTCTTCCTCGCCCGTACGTGTACCTATTGCTGTGTTGTGTCGATGATCTGATTGTTTAGTTGTTGTTTCCAGCGAGTGTTGTGAGTGATGTGCTAATATATTGGTATATATACGAGAAATATACTTTCGCACCCTTTGGTCATAAGAGCATTTCAAAAGCATGTGTGCTTTTAAGTTTTCACCGTAAGCTTCGTTTTCACCTATCCATTTCCCATCGATGAAACATAAAATTATATAAATACTTTTTCTCTTCAACCTTAAGTCGTCCTAGCTTTAGTACCTGATTTTAGGACCCATAAATTGTAGTCATTATGTTTGCGTCAACGGTCTGAACACTAGTGATCCAGAGGGTGTCTCTAGGGTGTCACTAGAGCGGCTAACTAGTGCATGCATGACTACTATCGAGCGAGCGGATGCGGCAGAGATCCGGGTGTCATGTGTCAACATAGACAACGTTGATGAGGGGTGTCAGACAACTTTCATTTTACTTTCATCCGAACGTGTTCACTTCAGTGGGCAAATACTTTCAAATTGTTCTATAGGATGAAACTGACATGTCGACCACAAATGTTCAAAAGGAAAATAATAATACAACAACCAAACCAACGCATTACGAGTGTCCAACTCTACAAAATATTGACTGAGACGCCAGGCGCCGTGAACACATCAGTAGTTAAGCGATCAAGCAAGCAAACTATAGCCAGGGTTTGAAGCTCAAAAAAGTTATAGGGACAAATAGGCAACGACCAACTTTAGGACCTCTAGGCGGTAGTACGGACCAAACTTGCTTTGGATCAAATATTGAACTCAAATATTTGGATTTTCTTTTTTGTTAATTCTCATATGAGAATCAGAGAAGTCTCATCTAACTCCTACACTATTTTTTCCTGCAAAAAGAAAACTCCTACACTAATTGATTAACCAAACAAAAAATAAAAGAAAAAAAATCCATGAATCTCCATGTAAAATCCAACAATGTGGGAGTTAGATGAAACATATTATATTTCATCTAGACAAGATGTAGATTTAATTTTTCACTACCTCGACTAATCGTATCATGTCACATCCTAGTTAGCCATGCATTAGAGTGTTGCATCATGTTTACTCTTTCATCAGAAACCTGAAATGGGGATGACAGAACCCCCAGTCCCCTCTGAATCCAATTAGGGTTTACTAAAAAACTTTTTCAATGAACCTGAAATGCCCTTCTAAAATGCCCATCATTTTTGTCTTGGTTCAGAACCTCTGCCAAAAGTGGTGCACATTTTCCTAGGCCAGCTTAGGGTTTTTGAATTAAATCATAAATATTTGAATTTGGGCATTTAAAATTATATAAAATATTTAAATGCTCAAATATCTCCAAACTAAAATGTTTCATGTTGGAAATAATCCAACTATGGACCAGGAGTAGTTTGGTGATTTTAGGAGTAGCCTAAGTATTTTATTTAATTCAACAAAGTTGCAGAAGTATTAAAAAAAACAGAAAACAGAAAGAAATGGAAAAAGCTTACCTGGCGCCTGCTCC
>NC_057797.1:141854222-141864351 GCF_018294505.1 Triticum aestivum
AACCCCCCAGACACCCCCTCTCCTCTCCAGCTCCTCCCCCTCGCGCTCCCCCGCCATGACCGACGCCACCATCGCCGTGCCTTCGTCGTAGCCGTGCTCCCCGCCGCCCGTGCGTCCTCTCATCGTGTCCAGGAGCTCCGCCGCTGTCCACTCCATCGAGCAAGCCGAGCCCCGAGCGCTCGCAACGCCCGAGTCCACCGCAACGACCTCGCCCGAACCGCCGTCGCCGGAGATCCCCTTCAACGCCGTCGTCGCTCCGGTCCATCTCCGGCCACACCAAGGGCTTCGTCGCACTCATGGTGAGCTTAGCCATCTTCCCCTTCCTTCCGTTCTTGCTCCTGAGCCGTGTAGCGACCTCCCGGAGCTCAACCGCACCCACCGCCGTGGAGCTCGTCGCCGACGTGCTCCCGGTTACCCTCCGACCACTCCACGGTGTCCATCATGCTCACCGTGTCACTTAGCACCTAGCTAGCCACTCCCCGAGCCTCACCGACCCCTCTAGCGTCAAGTTCGTCTTCGGTCGAACCCCGGTGGCCGCCAAAGTCGTCGCCGGCGCCAACTCCAGCCACCCCGACTCCAACGGACTCCACCAAGAGCTGCGGCTTGTCCTCAGCTCCACTCCGGTGGTCTCCGCGACCCATTTGGTGGCCGAAACGGCCAAAACCACTTCCGCCGCCGCGTCGGGCTCGCCGGCGGCTAAACGCCGGTGCAGCCGACCCGGGTTTGACCACGGGTGGGCCCTGGTTGACTTCCCTGAGTCAATGACAGGTGGGGCCCAATCCTGTTAATTAAACAGGTTTAGTTTTAATTAAACTTTAATTAATTTAATCACCCTGACATGCGGGACCCACTGTTAGTTTTGACCCGGACGTGTTCCGTTGACCTGCTGACGTCACACTGACGTCAGGCTGACGCAATAATTGATTTTATGGAATTATTCTAATATAGGAAATTCCAGAATATAATTTAAACTTCAAAAATTCATAACTTTTATTCTGTAACTCCAAATCAGACAAATTATATATGAAAAATGATCAGAAAAATCCAATCTATCCATCTGTACTATTTTCATGCATGATTAAACAAGTTAACTTGATGTTTAATGTAGAACAAGGAAAAACACTTTAAAGGGCCATGTTTGAGTTTGAAATTTGAATCTTTGATTCAAATTGGTTCAAACCCTTCTGGTCTTAGCTGCATTAGCCCAACACACTCATATTGCTATGTTTCATGCATACATCATATTGTTGCATATTGTTTGGTGATGGTTGTGTATCGGTGTTCTTTTTGGCAGGATCTGCCTCCGAGGAGTATCGTGATTACCCTAACGAAGAACCGTATCAGTGCATCGAACCATCAGGCTAGCAACCAACCATTTGATCATATCGATACAATCCCATGTTCTCGCTCCTGCTCTCTTTTACTGCATTAAGACAACGCGTTTCAAACTGCTGTGTGCTACGGTAGTTGAACCCACTTCCTCTGCATGACCTGTCATTGCCACAGTAACTAGATGAAACCCACTAGCATGTGTAGGAGTTGATTGAGCCATATGTATGTGTTGTTCCTACCTTGCTATGCCTGCTATTCTTAGAGTCGTGTCAGGTCTGGTTCATCTGGGTGATGGGCTAGAGTGAAATGATTATGTCGGTAATAAGAGTGGTGTGGTGAACACGATTTGGTAAAGGTATCGATGAGAGGCCATGTAGGAGTACACGGTGGGTTGTTTCATTGAAGCCGACCTTAAGCACTGAGATCTGTATGTGTGATTTAAGAATCAGCTACTACCATGCATTGGGCCCGAAACCAATGGACCCTCTCGGCTTCTTATTCACCCTAGTTCTCCGTCCAGGAGTTGCAAGTAGTTTCTGGTGTTTGTAGCCTACTGGAGGCCGTGGACAGCGCTGACCGTAGGGGTGGGCTGTGATGCGGTAGGTACGTGGCCGGGTGTACCGAATACCCGTTAGGTATCTCGGGAACCCTGTTCACATCGTTCGGGGCCGTATGGGAAACCTCGGCCGGACTCCCTGCGGATGGAACCTGGATAGGCGATAAACCTAGACTGGAGGCTTAGGTGATTAGGTAGGTCGTGGCCGACACCCACGTTGGGCTTCCGCTTGAAGGTTGCCGAGTACATGTCGTGTAAACGACGGTAAGAGGTGAGAGCGTGTATGAAGAAGTACACCCCTGCAGGGTTATCATGATCTATTCGAATAGCCGCGTCCGCGGTAAAGGACTACTTGGTTGCCTATACAGTTCATAGACAAGTAAATGGAAACTACTAAAAGCCTCAAGATAAGTGTGAGTGCCGAGGATGGCTCTTCCGTAGGAAGACGGAGGTGGATCCTCGGTAGTGTATTGAATTGGTGAGTAGTGGACTCGTGTGCGCAAAACCATTTCGAGTTGGAGTCTCGTAGGTTAGCCTAGCCAAGAGTCAAAGCTGGCTTGCTGCAACAACTCCACCAACCCTTCTTGATAATATGCATGTATGTAGGATCTGATGTAAGTCTTGCTGAGTACCTTTGTACTCATGTTGCTATAATTTACATTTTTACAGAAGACGCTGCAACCCCTTCTGATGGGTTCTACATAGACGTTGACATCAATGAGTAGGCTAAGGCCCAGGTGGTGATCCTGAGCTTGTGAAGGACCTCGTAGTATAGCTAGGCTTTCCAAGCCTCTTTTATTTTACTAGTTGTCTGTACTCAGACAAGTTACTTCCGCTGCTGGTTTGTATGACTGTATGACTTGAATGCTGGGTCGTGTGACCCGTACCTTTGTGTATGTTATGTATGGCTCTCTGAGCCTTAAATAAAGTACTTGTGTCATAGAGTCATGTTGTGATGCCTTGTTGTATTTGCACATATCGAGCATATTGTGTGTATGTTTGAAATGCTTGGTATGTGTGGGATCTGACTATCTAGTTGTTTATCCTTAGTAGCCTCTCTTACCGGGAAATGTCTCCTAGTGTTACCTCTGAGCCATGGTAGCTTGCTACTGCTCGGGAACACTTAGGCTGGCCGGCATGTGTCCTTCTTCGTTCCTGTGTCTGTCCCTTCGGGGAAATGTCACGCATTGAGTACCGGAGTCCTGTTAGCCCGCTACAGCCCGGTTTACCGGAGTCCTGCTAGCCCAGTGCTACAGCCCGGACCCACTTGCTGATGACCGACACGTTCGTTGCTGGGTCATGGATGCCTGTCCCTGTAAGTCTGTGCCACTTTGGGTTTACAACTAGTCATGTCAGCCCGGGCTCTTTATCATATGGATGCTAGCGACACTATCATATACGTGAGCCAAAAGGCGCAAACGGTCCCGGGCAAAGGTAAGGCGACACCCGTGGGGTTACCGTGCGTGAGGCCGCAAAGTGATATGAGGTGTTACAAGCTAGACCGATGTGACATCGAGTCGGGGTCCTGACAGCGTTGGCATCAGAGCCGGACTGCCTGTAGGTTCTCCAAGCCAAACCGGTCGATGTTGAGTCTAGAAATTCTTTAGTTATATGTAGGGGAATTGTTTGTGGGTTGGAACGTAAGGCTCTTTTTACTCCTTTATCTTATGACATTCTGATCTGAGTCAGTCTATTCTTCCACCGGGGGTTAAGGAATTAGGATCTATTCTCTCTATCAGGATCACGCGTTACTAATCAGTAATACCTTATAGGGTTGATGGATACAAGCCTAGTTCAGTTCTTCTACCACGTTATGTTGTTAGGATGGATTCAGAACTTTGATATGATGATGTTGAGTGTGTATGAAATCCTTTGTCAAATGTCTCAAAATCCTTCTTGAGCATTTACAGCTGTTATGCTGCCGAAATTTTGCTAGAAATTCTAATGCCTTTGCATTATGATTGTGCTTTCAGACGGCCACTCGCGACCTTAATCAAGTGGTTCGCCTGACTCGATGCCTAGATGTACCCGGCCATACTGCCATGTTGGTCAGGGTAATGACTGCGGCTGGATACCGTTGGTATCCTGAGTACACGGTCGAAGAGCAATTCCGAGACTTTAATCAAAGCCAGTATCTCTGCACTGTCAGGATATTTCCATCTTATCCTGGGTCCACCGAGCCCCTTCACTGCTCCTATGGACTCGGGGTTACTATTGAGATGGCTGTGCAGGACGCCGCCTACTCTATGATGACCATCATGCGAGTCAGATCTGGTCTATTTCGGGACTCTGATTTCCGGTATATGCCAGGATCACTTCCGGGAGCACAAGGGTATCTCCAGGCTATCTATGCTGACCCCACCCAGGAGGATTCACGGACTCGCACCACTGCTGAGATGCTCGAGGATAAGGACCGTGAAAATCGGGCCTTGAGGTTAGAGCTCTTCAATACCCGTACTGACCACTGGGCCACATTGACTCGGTTTGCACAGGCGGTGCAAGCTGGATATTCGGATATGCGCGATCTCTATCCTGTGAGATCTGCTTTGCCAGACGTGATGGGTTGGCGTGATGTAGGAGGCATCACCCCACCTCGCGGTCCCCGCAGGCCACCGTCTGTTGGTCCAAGACCTCATCCTAGCCCCTATGGTCCACAAGCTCCGCGAGATCGTCTGTTTCCGGATGATCATGTTGAGCTTCCAGGCTATGGAGGTGACTTCTACGAGGACTACTACGGATCGGTCTGAGTTAGTGGTAGTATCACTAGTTCGTGTTAGCTGTGTCGTCTATCGTCCTGCGTGACTCGTGGGATATGACCTAGTTTGTATCGCCTTCCGGAGGTGTAGAAAAATAATGTATAGGAGCTTGGAATGCCTCCGATGAGATGTAATCCTCTTCTCACCGTAATAGTACCTTGTTTGGTCTTGTACTAAACCCTGTATGGTGTGTATGACGATGGAATAAAGAAGCAGTTTCTGTATCTACCATGTCATACGGATGATCATCTTGCATTCCGAGTTATTCCTTACATTCTGTATCCTATGTCGGAATTTTATCATCCTGACTAAATCATTGTCTTGTTTACCTAGGATGGTCAACACGCGCACTAACCCTGCTCCCCAAGAGCAGGCCGAAGGCAGCGAAGCCAGGAATGCAAATCTGCCTCATCCTCCTTCCCTAGCCGAGGTTATGATGGAAGCCGAAAGAAACAAGCGGGAGACCAACCGTTTGTTGGAGCGTATTGAACAGAACACGGCACACCATCAAAGGACTAACGTGGTGTCACTCAGTGATTTTATCAAGTTACATCCACCCACGTTCCACCACTCCGTCGAGCCTCTCGACGCTGATGATTGGCTTCGCAGTATTTCTCACAAACTGCGTTCCGCGCTGGTAGCGGAGGCTGACAAGGTCACCTTTGCTGCATATCATCTTGAAGGCCCCGCCAGTCTATGGTGGGATAATTATGGAGCTATGCGCCCAGCGGGCCATGTCACTACTTGGGCTGAATTCAGCGAGGCTTTCCGTGAACATCACATTCCGGAGGGTCTCATGGACCGTAAACGTGAGGAATTTTGCAGTTTCACTCAGGGCCGACTCTCTGTGGATGTTTACAGCAGGGAGTTCGATAACCTCGCACGATATGCAAATGAGGAAGTTTCTACTGATGCCAAGAAGCAAGCAAGGTTCCGTAAGGGGCTTAGTCCTGAGCTTCGCCGCGACCTCCGTCTGCATGAGTGCACATCTTTTCAGAAACTTGTTAACAAGGCCATCAGTGCTGAAACTGGTCAGACTGATTATGATGCAACACGCAAGCATGGCCGTGACATGGGTTCCTCATCCGGTGCTGGTCCTCAGAAGCGCCGCGTGTGGGTGCCCAACACCGCCCTGCCACCCAGGTTCACACCGAGGCCATCTTTCCAGGCGCCTCGCCCCGTTCAACAGTCTGCACCAGCCAAGCCCTATGGGGGTCCAACCAACAATGCTCCTCCACGTACCAGTTCCGTGACTTGTTTCAAGTGTGGGGAATCTGGCCACTATATGCGTGAGTGTCCCCAGACCAACCCCAACCAATCTGCTAAAGTTGTTGGCCGTGGCAAGCCGACAGGGAAAGTGTTCCACGCCAAGCCGGCCACCGCTACACGTGGCCATGTCAACTGTATCTCTGTCGAAGAAGCTCAAGAGGATCCCAACGTCGTTCTCGGTACGCTCCTTGTTAATTGCCACCCGGCATCTGTTCTTTTCGATACAGGAGCCTCTCATTCATTTATATCCGAGAACTATGCTCGTCTGCATAACACCGCATTCTGTGACATGCCATCCACTATGGAAATTTCTACTCCTGGTTCTAGATGGCAGACCTCCAGGGTAAGTTATGGAAATGAAATCCAAGTCGACAGACTTGTTTTCCTTGCATCTTTGATAGCTCTCAAATTTTCAGATATTAATATCATTTTGGGTATGGACTGGATGTCAGCTCATCATGCCAAAATTGATTGCTTCTCTAGGACTGTTCAACTCACTCATCCTTCGGGGAAGATAGTCAATGTCTTGACCCGATTAGCCAAGCGACAATTATATTCTCTTAACGCCAGCCCTTTGCCAGACCTTGAGGACGTTCCGGTAGTCCGTGACTTCCCGGATGTCTTCCCAGAGGAATTGCCAGGTGTTCCACCTGACAGGGATGTTGAGTTCGTAATAGACCTCATTCCAGGAACCGTTCCGATTGCTAGAAGACCCTATAAGATGGCACCACTAGAACTAGCCGAGCTTAAGAAAAAACTCGATGAGTCCTTGAAAAAAGGTTTCATCCGACCTAGTTCATCTCCGTGGGCTTGCCCCGTCCTCTTCGTCAAGAAGAAGGATGGTACGGACCGGATGGTTGTAGATTACCGACCGGTCAATTTGGTCACAATCAAGAACAAATATCCGCTCCCTAGGATCAACGACCTGTATGATCAGCTCATTGGATCCTCGGTCTTCTCCAAGATGGATTTGAGGTTGGGCTACCATCAAATCAAAATCAGAAACGGGGACATTCCTAAAACGGCCTTTATTACTCGTTATGGACAATACGAGTACACCGTCATGTCCTTCGGTTTAACCAACGCTCCAGCCACCTTTTCTCGGTTAATGAACTCAATCTTCATGGAGTATTTGGATAAATTCGTCGTAGTTTATCTTGATGATATACTCATCTACTCCAAGAACGAGGAAGAACATGCCGAACATCTAAGGCTAGTGTTGAAGAAACTTCGAGAGCACCGCCTTTATGCCAAGTTTTCCAAATGTGAATTTTGGTTGTCAGAAGTGACCTATCTGGGTCATGTAATATCTGGTAAAGGTATTGCTGTTAACCCTGAGCGAGTTCAAGCCGTCCTTAATTGGACTCCACCTGAATCGGTCAAGCAAGTTCGGAGTTTTCTGGGCTTAGCGAGCTATTGCCGTCGCTTTGTCGAAAACTTCTCCAAAGTTGCTAAACCTCTAACCGAACTCCTCAAGAAAGATAAGAAGTTCGAATGGACTCTGAGCACAGCTTTCAGGAACTGAAAAGACGCCTGACTTCTGCTCCCGTACTAGTACCGCCAGACTTCTCCAAGGATTTTGTTATCTACTGCGACGCCTCGCGACAAGGACTAGGTTGCATTCTCATGCAAGATCGACACGTAATTGCTTACGCTTCACGGCAATTGCACCCACATGAGGAGAATTATCCTACTCATGATTTAGAGCTTGCAGCCGTAGTCTATGCACTTAAGACCTGGCGACATTACCTCCTCGGTAACCGTTGCGAAATATTCACTGATCACCAAAGTCTGAAGTACATTTTCACCCAACCGGATTTGAATCTCAGGCAAAGACGTTGGGTTGAGTTGATCACAGATTTCGACTTAGGAATAACTTACACCTCAGGGAAAGCCAACGTCATGGCTGATGCGCTAAGTCGTAAATCTTATTGTAACAACCTAATGTTACAACAAAGTCAACCGCTTCTCCATGAGGAATTTCGGAAGCTTAACCTTCACATTGTTCCTCAAGGTTTCCTTTCCACCTTGGTGGCGAAACCTACCCTTACGGACCAGATCATCAAGGCACAGAAGGTAGATCCGGGAATCTCCCGCATCAAGAGAAACATCAAGAAAGGAATTGCGAATTGTTTCTCCATTAATGATCAAGGGGTCGTATACTTCGGGAATCGACTAGTGGTTCCCAAAGTGCGAAACCTGAGGCGATTGATCCTTAAGGAGGCTCATGAATCTCCTCTCACCATTCATCCCGGTAGTACTAAGATGTATCAGGACCTACGCCAGAGGTTCTAGTGGACTAGAATGAAGAGAGAAATTGCTCAGTATATTGCTAATTGCGACGTCTGTCGTCGTGTAAAAGCAGAGCATCAACGGCCTGCTGGCACCCTTCAACCCTTAGCTATTCCTGAATGGAAAGGGGATAAAATTGGTATGGATTTCATTACCGGTTTTCCCAGGACCAAGAGAGGGAATAATGCTATTTTCGTCGTTGTCGATCGTCTTTCCAAAGTAGCCCATTTCCTACCTGTTCGTGAGAGTATAACCGCTAGTCAGCTGGCAAACTTATACATCTCCCGAATAGTGTCTCTCCATGGTGTTCCTTTGGAAATTAACTCGGATCGAGGAAGTATTTTCACCTCTCGATTTTGGGAAAGTTTCCAAAATGCTATGGGAACCCGTCTCTCCTTTAGCACCGCTTTCCACCCTCAGTCGAGTGGTCAAGTGGAACGCGTCAACCAGATTCTAGAAGACATGCTTCGAGCCTCTGTTATCTTATTCAGAATGGATTGGGAGAAGTGCCTTCATTTGCCGAATTCGCTTACAACAACAGCTATCAATCTAGCTTGGGTAAAGCCCCTTTTGAAGTTCTCTATGGACGACGGTGTCGAACACCCCTTAACTGGTCAGAGACTGGGGAAAGACAATTCTTTGGCCCGGATATGATTCAGGAAGCAGAAGAACAAGTTCGCATCGTTCGTGAAAAATTGAAAACAGCCCAATCTCGTCAAAAGAGTCAATATGACCGAAAACATAAGGCTATGACTTTCGAGGTTGACGAGAAGGCTTATCTTCGGGTTACCCCTCTGAAGGGAACCCATCGTTTCGGTATCAAAGGCAAATTGGCTCCTCGTTACATTGGACCTTTTCGCATTCTCGCCAAACGAGGAGAAGTTGCCTACCAGTTGGAACTACCTCCGCACCTCTCCAGAGTCCACGATGTCTTCCACGTTTCTCAACTCAGGCGTTGCTTCTCGGATCCTATCCGTGGAGTGGACCACGAAACGCTTGATCTCCAAGATAATCTTACATATCAAGAGTACCCCATTCGTATCCTCGATCAGGCCGAGCGTACCACTCGACGTCATAATATCAAGTTTCTCAAAGTACAATGGTCGCACCATTCTGAGGATGAAGCAACTTGGAAAGGGAGGATCGTCTTCGACTTGAGTATCCCGCCTTCTTTCCGGAGGAACCCAAATCTCGGGACGAGATTCTTTTGAGTGGGGGTGAGTTGTCACATCCTAGTTAGCCATGCATTAGAGTGTTGCATCATGTTTACTCTTTCATCAGAAACCTGAAATGGGGATGACAGAACCCCCAGTCCCCTCTCAATCCAATTAGGGTTTACTAAAAAACTTTTTCAATGAACCTGAAATGCCCTTCTAAAATGCCCATCATTTTTGTCTTGGTTCAGAACCTCTGCCAAAAGTGGTGCACATTTTCCTAGGCCAGCTTAGGGTTTTTGAATTAAATCATAAATATTTGAATTTGGGCATTTAAAATTATATAAAATATTTAAATGCTCAAATATCTCCAAACTAAAATGTTTCATGTTGGAAATAATCCAACTATGGACCAGGAGTAGTTTGGTGATTTTAGGAGTAGCCTAAGTATTTTATTTAATTCAACAAAGTTGCAGAAGTATTAAAAAAACAGAAAACAGAAAGAAATGGAAAAAGCTTACCTGGCGCCTGCTCCCGGCCCACCTGCCGGCCCAGCCCAGCGCTGCTCCAGCGAGCTGCTTGCCGGCCAGGCAGGCAGGCAGGTGCCCGACGGCGACCGCAGCGCGCGCCACGCACTTGCTCGCCGCCTCGCCGCTCCCCGCGCCCGGTGACGTCGTGGACCGGCCTCCCTCGCTCCCCCGAACCCCCCAGACACCCCCTCTGCTCTCCAGCTCCTCCCCCTCGCGCTCCCCCGCCATGACCGACGCCAC